>NC_134081.1:16675965-16975965 GCF_000715075.1 Nicotiana tabacum
CCGGGGTCCAGGAGAAATCGTTCTTCTTTCTGAGTAGAGAGAAGAATCTGTAGCTTTGATCTGACAATCTTGAAATGAATCGGCCTAAGGCAGCTATCCGTCCGGTCAGCCTTTGCACTGCTTTCACACTATCCACGACGGTGATGTCTTTGACGGCTTTGATTTTGTCGGGGTTGATCTCGATCCCCCTTTCCGACACCATGAAGCTGAGGAACTTGCCCGATCCAACCTCGAAAACACATTTTTCGGGGTTGAGCTTCATGTTGTATTTCCTTAGAATTTTGAACGTTTTCTACAAATGAGCCAAATGGTCCTCTGCGCGCAGGGACTTAACTAGCATTTCATCAATGTAAACTTCCATTGATTTACCTATTTGTTCTTCGAACATTTTATTCACTAGGTGTTGGTACGTAGCCCCTGCGTTTTTTAGCCCGAATGACAAACATTATAATAATAGGTTCCATACTTAGTGACAAACAAAGTTTTTTCTTGGTCCTCCGGGTCCATGCTAATTTGATTGTACCCGGAGTAGGCGTCGAGAAAAGTGAGGATCTCGTGGCCGGCCGTGACGTCGATCAAGCGATCGATGCTAGGTAGTGGAAAGGAATCTTTGGGGCATGCTTTGTTTAGATCTTTATAATCTACACACATTCTAAGTTTGTTCCCTTTCTTGGGGACTACAACCACATTGGCCAACCATTCTGATATTTCACTTCTCGAATTGACCCTATTTTGAGAAGTTTAGTTATCTTATCTCTTACGAATGCGTGTTTCACCTCGGATTGGGGTCTTCTTTTTTGCTTCACCGGTTTGAACCTAGGGTCCAAGATCAGCTGGTGCGTTGTTATCGATGGTGGGATCCCCGCCATATCTAAATGGGACCAAGCAAAACAATCTATGTTATTAATAAGAAATTGAATGAGTTTTTCTCTGAGTTCGGGGGTCAACCCCGTACCCAAGTATACCTTTTTCTCGGGCAGATGTTCGATTAATATAACCTGCTCCAGTTCTCCGATCGTCGACTTTGTGGCGTCGGTGTCGTTGGGGACGATGAGAGCTCGAGGTGTCGGAAATTCTTCCTCGTTATCATCTATTTCCTGTTTCACCGATTCGGTCGAGACCGGTTGCTGTGATTGCTATTTGGTTCCTCGCCTATTTTTTTATGCTCGACCTTTCTGAGGCCAACGTGGTTGGTATCGGTGTTACCTCATCGACCGCAAACATTTCTTTCGCAGCATGTTGCTCTTCGTACATTATCTTCACGCCATCTGACGTATGAAATTTTATTACTTGGTGTAGAGTCGAAGGTACTGCCCTCATATTGTGGATCCATGGTCTTCCGAGTAGGGCATTGTACCTCATATCGCCTTTGATTACATGGAACTTGGTGTTTTGGATGGTTCTAGCCACATTTATGGGCAGGACAATTTCCCCTTTAGTTGTTTCACTGGCCATATTGAAGCCGTTTAAGACCCGAGTTGCGGGCACGACTTGATTCTGTAAATCGAGCTTCTCCACTACCCAAGATTGGATGATATTTGCAGAGCTACCTCGATCCACTAAGATGCGCTTAATTTGAATTTTATCTAATAGGATCGAAACTACTAGAGCGTCGTTGTGAGGGTGAGAGATGCCTTTGACTTCTTCGACTCCGAATGATAAAGTGCCCTCGGGTGCATAACCTCGGGTTCATTTGTCCCATGTGGTCAGTATCTTGCCGTACTTAAGAACGAGTTCCTGTGGAATATCGACCCCACCGACGATCATGTGAATGATATGCAGAGGTTCCTTCTGTTTATCTCTTTTTCTGGCGTCCCTTTCTCTGAAGTGATTCTTAGCTCGGTCACTGAGCAACTCTCGAAGGTGGACCTCATGAATAGGAGGGCTACATCTTCTCTCAATTGTCTGCATTCCTCAGTAATGTGGCCATGGGTGCCATGATACTTGCACATCGAATTCGGGTTCCTTTGGGAAGGTCGGTTTGCATGGGTCTCGGCCACCTAGTATCTTTGATTTTTTCGATCTCCGATACAATGCCTGATGCGTCGACGCTGAAATTGTACTCCGATAGCCGAGGTGCCTCTATAGGATCGGCATATTTATCAAAGTATATTGGTCTCTGTTCAACCTTTGTTCTCTGTCGATCTCCCTTTGGTTTTTAATAGTTATCCTGTTCTGATGCATGGATCCAGACGGAGCTCCCAACTGGTCATCTTCAACCCTAATTTTCGACTGATATCAATTGTGTATATCCGCCCAAGTTATTGTTGGATAGTCAATCAAATTTTGCTTCAGCCGACGTGATGTTATTGAACTTTACTCGTTAAACCCTTGGGTGAAAGCTTGGACGGCCCAATCGTCTGTGACCGGTGGCAGTTCCATGCGTTCCATCTGAAATCGGGATACGAATCCCCTTAGCATTTCATTACCCTTTTGTTTTACTTTGAAGAGGTTTGATTTCCTTGTTGCAACCTTTATGGCACCAGCATGTGCCTTTACGAACGAATCTGCTAACATGGAAAAAGAATCGATGGAATTTGGCGGCAGATTGTGATACCAAATCATCGCTCCCTTCGAGAGGGTCTCCACGAACTTTTTCAACAATACGGATTCGATCTCATCATCCTCCAAATCGTTACCCTTGATGGCACATGTGTAAGAGGTAACGTGTTCGTTGGTATCGGTCGTACCATTATATTTGGAAATTTCGGGCATACGGAATTTTTTGGGGATTGGTTTTGGGGCCGCACTCGAGGGAAAAGGCTTTTGTATGAATTTTTTCGAATCCAGCCTTTTTATCATTGGTGGAGCTCCCGGGATCTGATCGACCCTGGCATTGTATATGTCCACTCTCTTATCGTTGTCTTCAACTCGTTTTGTGAGTTCCTTGAGCAATTTAGTAATTTTGGGAGTAGTCCTCGATTCTTGCTCGTTTGACTTCACTATGGCGGGCTCCGTTTTGGGGGTAATTTCTCGAAGCGGATTGGGATCTGGCCTGCTTTGTATATGAGTTTGGCTCTGCAACTGAGCTATCGCTACTTGTTGGGCTTGTAACATCTCGAAGATCATACGTAAGCTGACTCCGATTTCCTCCATGTTATGGGTGTCTCGATCTACGGATCGAGTACCGCCCTGAATGCTTTTTTCCGTTTGGAATGTTGGTTTGCCTCAAGAGCCACTTGCGAATTGACATCTAACGATACTTCGGCTCGAATTTTAGGTACTTCGATTCGAGCTTCAGTGCCATCGTCAAGTGGCCTTCCGGCCCCGAGTACCAAGTTGTTGGTTTCATCTTGAAGGCCGGCTTCGTGGTCGATAGGTAAAGCCATTACTGATTCGAAGTTGTAAACTGGTGTGTATTGCAGATTTATATTAAACAATCATTGTTATCCTTAGCCCCACGGTGGAGATGCCATATATATATATAAATTAGATAAAGTTAAATTTGAATATGGTTCTAAAGATATGTGATATAATTTGATACAAACCGTATAGAGAAATAGTAATATCTATGTTCTTGACTATGAGAATGAGAATAGTGAGCAAGAAAAATGAATAAGATAAAGTAAAATGAGCACTAGGGGATATCATTCAATATGGGAAGTCATCTTTTGTTACAGTGTGTAAGATTGCTTTATACTTACAAGGATTCCCCCTTTTATAGTAGAGGGATCCTACTTTATTCACAATAAAAAAAACATATAGTGAAAAACCATGATGAATTGTCTTTTCCTCGATTCCCGCCAAGATTCTCTCCCTTAGTGCGGTTGTAACGGCTCTTGTCTGCGAGCTCGATACTGGCTCGAACTCGTTATTGGGTCGAGCCCTCGGCTTTGGCTTGAGTTCGACCTTCGGGGTGGGTGTAGCACATTTTCGACCACCCTCACGTTGCCTTGCGGATCGACATGGTCTTGGGCTCGATAATAGTATCGAGCCGACTTCCCGATCAGTCTTTGGAACTTGAGGCTCGTTTGTACTATCTTCGGGACTCATCCCAAAATCCCACTCTGGTTGCTTACCATTCGGACTCGATCGAACGTAGGAAAGCCGAAATCTATTTCGACCGTATACAATATATATAGTGTGAGCTAAACTTTTAGGATAGAATAGCCTTCGAGCAACCCTAATCGACTCTTGAGCTTAAACAACATAAATGGACTTGTCTTGAATCGTATGAACTTGATCCAATAAAATTTCATTGTCTACAATTAGCTCACAATATTTCAAGAACAATACAAACTACATCAAATACGCACAAGATATGAGGCAAAAACATACTAAATTTATGTACTTTTAGCCTAATATCACATACTACTAATTACGTTTTCCCCAAATTATTTTAAATATTCTTTACGTATTAATTATGTTAGCTTATAATACTTTTTATGAATTTTTAAACATAAAAATTTCCTTAATATTTTTTAAAGAATTTATATTGAAAAGTAAATGCTTTGACCCACATACTCCAACCTCTTCATGTAAACTGGGATAGAGAGTAGTTCATTCCAACTCGCTTAATTATATAATAGTTGAAGACTTGAAGATTTCTAAACTAATAGTGGTGACTCTTGATATAATAAGATGTCGATGAACCAATCCATTTACATTTCTATTAGAAAGCTCAAGCAAGGGAAAAGAACAGTGAATGAAATAATACATTGAATTATACTATTTGATCCACTTTGTTAGTGGTAAGAATAAAATTTGGCTTTTTAATAAATTGACAATATACATATATCATACATTAATGCCGTTTATTTTTTTGAAAGAACGACTATTTAAGTTAATTTCTGAAAAAACTATTATGTATCAGCATATATTTGAGAACCAAATGGATCGTGTACCTTTTACAATAATGATTAAAATCGTAGAAAACATTACACTTGGCGTCGATTTTTCGTATGTATTTGAACATAAGATAGTGGATATAGTGATTACACTAAACGCAAGGACAGAAACACAACTTCCTATATTTTCTTCCACACAATAAATTGGCAATACTTAAGAGGAGCCACAGAGTGGTCGTTTTCTTGTTAACTCTTTTTGTGAATAGTTATTAATCTTTTTCATATCTGGAAAAAAAAAAGGAAAATCCTCTGATCCTTACCTGAGGAAAATATGTTTACTTGAAAAATACAAAATTGATCGGTCGGCCGAAACTAATTGTATTTGCAAGCCAAAGAATATATAAAATATGTATATATTTTTTGTATGTGATATATATATATATATATATATATATATATATATATATATATATATATGTGTGTGTGTGTGTATTTTATCGGCTATTATTTTTTAGAGTGATTAAAATATATATTTGTCTAAGTTTTTTTCTTTTTGTTTGAGACTTTTTAATTTTTATCACCCACAAGAACTTACAATTAAATTAGATGATGGAGGTCATGATTTCTATACTATTCTTCTTTCATCTTGAATAGTAAATTAGTGGGAATCTCTTTTTGTGGATGATGACGAAATCTGCCAGAAGAAACCAATTAATAATCTTCTGGTTCCATAAAGGGACGGATGTAGGGTAGGTAACACATTAGATTTAAATCGAAATCACTAGCTTTAGCTCAAATTTTGAATGTGTTAAAAAATTCACTAAATTAGTACAAATAATAGATTTTGAACTCAACAAAATAAATAGACTATAATAGAATTTTGAACTCGAATTCATAAAGTTTAAATTCTCAATCTGCCTCTAATAATCGCTTTATAAATTCAATGTTTTGCATATATATAGGTAAAAAAAAGTTATTGTATATGTATAACTTGTAAAATCCCCTTATAATTTAGAGTAGTATTTTCCGAATCCCCTTGTTAGAATTTCTAGCTCCGCCACTATCCACAGGTTCATGCACCGGAGACAACACGAAGTCACAACATATTTGATGTCACTAATTTGTATCCAACTGCATTTAACGAAGAATTCGAATAAATCAGTAATAACATCTTTCCTCTGATTCCAAGATACAGTACAAGTGAACCTATATGATCATAACTAGTTGCAGTAATGAGTTGCAAAAGAAAGTGTTTTGAAGCTAAAATTACATCAGTCTGAAGCTCTTCTAAGAAGCAAAAGAGGTGTCTGTCAACTGTCTTATAAATATGCATCCAAAATGGCATTAGTTGAGCCTTCACATATTTGTACAAAAATATGATACATTTCCTTATGCCTTCCTGCCGTTAGTTCCTGAACAAAGATTAAGAATAGGTGAGAGCGCGACAACTTTCATCTTGAATGTGCTAATCAAGAAATTTTCAAAATGCTTTCTACTTGGCGTACCAATTTTTTGTTTAAAAAGTTCTTTCCTCTTTTAGTTTAAAGTTAAGAATTTGATCTTCAAAAAAAAAAAAATTATATGCATCACGACATTACATGCGACGGACCAGTGATTTGAGAGTAACTAGAAGAATAGTAAGAGATCTTGTGAAAGTTCTGGAGTATTAATTAGTAGGATTAATTGTCACTGTTCTTTGAGCCGATGGTCTATCGGAAACAACCTCTCTACCTTCACAAGGTAAGGGTAAGGTTCCGTACACACTACCCTCCTCGTACCCAACTTGTGGGATTATACTGGGTCTCGTCTTTTTCTGCTGCTCTCTTCGTTTTTTATTAGCAAAGTTTATCAGCATGAACTAAATAAAAATCCGCTTTAACCAAATGCATAACTAGATACTACATGTATAGAAGAAATAGCAAAGTTAATCAACTTTCTGGTTAACTGTGATGATCTTTTCAAAGTTAATATTTCCTCTCCCTTCACCATCCAAACAAATTATCATAGATTGTTAACTTTGAAAAGATCACCTAATTCAAAGCGTTAATGGTGAATAGTCACATACCTTTACATTTCCACTAGCCAAAAGGAGCTTCAACTCTTATCTGCGTTGCCGTCTCTTTCTTGATGGTTCTGATCTACTCACTACAAAAGGCGTAAACACCCATTAGATTACATAAGCAACTGGTACAAAAAACGCTAACACTACAAAAATATTAAGCAAGATCTAATTTACATGTAAATAATAGATTTGAAAGGTAGAAGAGGAAATTTCTTGAAATGAAACTTCTCATACTAAACAAAATAAAGGAATCGTGTAGCACCTATAGATAGATCATCCAGATCCATGTGGCCTTGTTTAATTGCTGCAACCCCGCGATCCTGAAACATATTTGAGGGTAGTTATAAGAAGATGAACCAACTTTGAGATACATATCTCCTAAATACGAGCAAATGAGAATAAGGAGATCCTACCAATTAAAAAAGTTAATCAACTGGAAATTACAGCAAAATTTCACGAGAAGAACTTCCTTAAATGATATTTTCGAGTAGATAATCAATTGCTTCTCATGTAAGAACCTATAAGAAGTGCCGAACAGAAAGCATACAGAACAAATAAGTACCCTAGGTTATTCCTCCATAAACTGAGGTTCGCAAATTTCAATGCCTAAAAGACGAAAAATCTGCTTCAAAATAGGCACAGAATCGAGCTGCTAGGGTGGGAGATGCATATGACATGAGATGCCTAGTGCACCAAGCTCCCGCTATGCGCGGGGTCCGGGGAAGGGCCGGACCACAAGGGTCTATTGTACGCAGCCTGACCCTGCATTTCTGCAAGAGGCTATTTCCACGGCTTGAACCTGTGACCTCCCGGTGACATGGCACCAACTTTACCCGTCACGCCAACGCTCCCCTTCTACATATGACATGAGATGCCTTTGGTAAAAAGAATCTGTGGCACCAGTACAGTGCATAAAATCAGAAGATATCCCAAGATTCATGGCCGAGTTATAAAGGTATATGCAAAAATTTGATGACAAACCGCATCATAGATTGCCATTTGATTGCGCCAAAATTCCATTGGAGGAAGTAGCAATCTCCCTACAGAAATCCAAATGCAGGCAAAAATCACCTTATATATACATAAACATGAACAAACAAAATCCTCTGACAACCCTAAAAAGTGAGAGGCAGAGCAAATAGCTCTGATGACCAATGCACCTGATCTGGATCTTTTAAAACTCGAAGGTTCAGGAGAGATAACTGGAACTGCCTCTTTCTCTTTCTGAGGTGTTTCCTAAGTAAACCAAGGAAAAATAAACAACTTAAAACTAGTCAATATAAAACCAAAAATATTTTCTGAGGACGGAAATTGAATTTAGCAATGATTTTCAGAACCGGTTAACCAGACAAGCTGGAGGGACTTCCTGCCATAGAGGAAAGGAAAGGAAAGACCTGGGACCTATACTCCCCAACTTGGGAACTCAGCTTATAGCGAAGGGAAGGAGACGCTTTTTATACTTTACTATTTAATCAACTAATTGATGTTATTGGGAACTTGTATAGTTCACACTCTTTGGCTCTACTGATGGAAATATAAAATGACACATTAAGCATTAGAACCTGTTAAGCATGTAAACTGGAAGTGCAATTTCATGTTAAAAGAACCAGTAATGTGATTAAGATAACTTTTCTATGAATGCATACTGACATATGTCAATTTTCTCTTTGTGCTTTTTGTGGCGGATGCACTTGCGCTTTTAAAGCGAGTTGTTCTACAATCATCAGTTTGCTCCTTTGCAGTGCTTGTAGAAGTGTTCCTACAATTAAGCTTGGCGGACGACCTCTCTGCTTGTTTTGTCTTCTTTCGTACAATAACTTCACTTGCAATTTTTCCATCATTCTGATCGTCCCTCTTCAAGTTATGTTCTACTTCATACCCTTTTCTCCCGTTATGCTTCTTCAGATCTTTAACCTCTGCATGTTGCAGAAAATGCATTAGCAAAATACGACAAAAATTAAAGCAACTTTCAGACATCCAAATAGGTTCAGAGAGTGAACTTACTTTCTGAACAGGCAGATGGTTTTTCGAAACCAAGGGCATCACTTGCAGCAGCCTTACCTTTAGTTTCTCTTCCTAAGTATTTTTTGTTGAACACCTCCCATTGAGGAGGAAAACCAAAAAGAAACTGTTCGAACACCTGAAAAGAAAGATCCACTGTCAAGAATTGAAAGGATCCATAATTAACCGAATGTCTTTGGTCAACAAATATGCATGCTAAAACTACATCAAACAAAGAAATCACTGAATTCTATCCCTAAGTGTAAGAAACTGCACCAAGTCCTTTAGAAGTATTTCTTTTTTCCAGGTCTTTGCACAAGATGGAAGGGATGAAAAGGAAACCAATTTTGTTTTCAAATAATGTTAGGCTAAGTTGCTCGGACTCGGGTGCGGGTGTCCGATACGGGTGCGGATCTAGAGGTCAGATCCTTCATGATCTAAATTTAAAGATTCGGGGGTACGGATCCATGTACGGATACGGGTGCGGAGATTCGGCTAAAAATAATTCAATTATTTAAAAATAGAGTTATAAAAATATGTCTAAATTATGAGACATTATGTGAAAAACTTACAAGGTATTCCGAGAAGGAAAAAATATTGAACAAGAGTAGAATTTTAGAAGGAGATAAAAGGAAAAGGACTGACATAGAAATTTATATATACAAGGTATTCCATTTTCTTCCGTATCACCCTAGCTTTTGATTTGTTTTCAAAAATCATTGTATCTATCCCAAATTTCTCCGTTGATTTTGGTCAAAGTACCCAAAATCGGTTGACCAGATCCAGTACGGATCCCACACCCATACCCACACCCACGTCATGTCGACGCGGGTGCGGCACTGAAAGTGAAGAGTCCGAGCAACTTAGATGTTAGGAGTATTTGATATCTAAAAAATTAACCTTATAGACACCCTAAAATAGTTGATATAATCATTACAACAAATATTATTAGTACAATGAACTACCTATTTAAGCTTTCATACTTCTCTAAACATGTCTGATGAAAGTGTTCTCTTTTCAACTTCAAGAAAAAACAGAAGTCAACGCCAATTTACAGAAGAAAAGAAGTATTTTGGATAGAGCACACCTGCTCCCTCCCAATTTTTCATTTACTACCTAATCCATAAAGGCCTTCTGATAAATAATAATTTAATAAAACGTTGTATAGTAGAGGAGGTTAGCATCGAGAAACCTTGTTATATATATTCTAGAACAGTACCCGTTATACATACACTGAATTAGCTACTCAAAAGATTTGCTTTTGCTAGTTCTCACTGCAATGGTTATTAGCAATCAAACAAATCGTTCCACGTTATTTAAGTGCCAAATACCCTGGAAAGTAAAAAGTCAAAAATCCTAAGTAGACTTTCTCAGCAACTTATCAAATGAATCTCTACATGAAGTCTTGAGAAATCTGCTTCTGAACTACATATGCTACACATACAGTTGCCGCTTATTATTTTTGTACTCCATCCGAGTCTCGAGTCTCCGAGTCTAAGTAAGGCTTCAGTTATGGGGTTGAGACAAATACAAATGCTCAAATGCAGAACAGAAGGGTGGTCCTCTTTGGCTTCATTAAAATATTAACAAGACAATCGCGGAGATCTGTCACATGGAAAAGTTAGTTGGTTATCGGATCCTTCGCTACAGTGAGATATCTAAAAGATTTTCTTTTACTTTTACGAGGATATTTCTTAAAAGGGTTTCGGGTAGGACGTGACCCTTTGCGACTAGAGAAAAAAGCTTTCGCGTAAACTGAAGTTGTGCTTGTCTTTCTCTCTGTCTTGTTCCATACTTTCTGATCCTATCTTTGTATTTACTTCTATATTCTATTATCATTGTGCAGTAATAGCATAGCCCTAACTGAGTATGTTCTTATTTCTGCTATTATTTTATTCCTTTTCTTATTAGAGTCGAGACAAACCACAGATCCTTACTGCAATTAGAGAGAGCATCCATCTTTTTGAATGGTAGTCTAATCAAATAATACCATTACTTGGATAACATCACACAAAATCATCTACTTTGTAGCAAAAAGTGTAGGGTTATATCAAATTCTCATTTTGTTTTGTCCTTCACTGAATTCATAAGCTTCGCAATCAACGAAAAGATTTCGCAGGCAAACAAATATGGTAAGTCCCCCATAACAAACCTCAGATGGAAAACCATTTTCCTCCGAATGAGTTTTGTTTATGAAGCCTTTGAGGACAACGCATATCCCATCGATGGTCTCAAGAGTAAAAACATCAAATGCCTTGAGAATTGGTGCAGAGGAGAATACTCGTAACGCCTGACCTCTACAAAAACATATTAAAGTGATTAAAAACAAAAGGATCTGAGTTCAAAATGCCACTTACTAAATCAGGTGTAACATAAAACTTCAGAAAAGCTGTTTCTTTCTAGGGCCCTATTAATATAAATAAGGCCTTAAGTTTTAGAAAACTCTAGCTTCCCCAACCAAAGTAAACCACGTCCTTCATTCTAAATTACTTAACCACCTTCTTCTTTCTAAATTACTTAACCACCTTCTTCTTTTAGTCAATCTGCAAGTATTCTACTTCTTTTTATGCAATTGCAGAATTTTCCATTTTGACAAACTCAAACTACAAATCAATGAAGTTGAAGATCATTCCTGGTCTTAGCCCGTTTTGTTTGCCTTAGCGTTAGATGTGCTGACGTGACACATACAAGGGGAGGTGCCATGGTGTATGCTGTGTGCTGATGACATAGTTCTGATTGACGAGACGGAAGGCGGAGTTAACGCTAGGTTGGAAGTTTGGAGACAAACGTTGTAAAGGTTTCAAGTTGAGTAGGTCAAAAACTGAGTAGTTAGAGTGCAAGTTCAGTGATGGATGAATGAAGAAGAAGTGGAAGTGAAGATTGGTACTCAAGTCATCTCCAAAAGAGATAGTTTCAAGTATCTTAGGTCTATTATTCAAGGCAACGGGGAGATTGATGAGGATGCTACTCATCGTATTGGAGCGGGGTGGATGAGATAGAGGCTCGCCTCGAGGGCTTTGTGTGATAAGAATGTGCCACCTATACTTAAGAGCAAGTTCTACAGAATGGTGGTTAGACCGACTATATTGTGTGAGGTTGAGTGCTGGCCCGTCAAGAAGTCCATGTCCAGAAGATGAAAATAACTGAATTGAGGATGTTGAGATGGATGTGTGGGCATACCAGAAAAGATAGGATTAGGGAATGAAGTTATTAGGGACAGGGTAGGAGTGACATTTGTGGAGGACAAGTTACGGGAATCAAGGTTGAGATGGTTCGGGCATGTGAAGAGGAGAGACATAGATGCTCCGGTCAGGAGGTGTGAGGGATTGTTCATGGCGGGTCTGAGGAATGGAAGAGGTAGGCCTAAGAAGTATTGGGGAGAGGTAATTAAGCAGGACATGTCATTGCTTCGGCTAACCGAGGATATGACCCATGATAGAAAGGTGTGGAGGTCGAGGATTAGGGTTGTAAGTAGTACTAGGACTATTTCTGTATTATCTTAGTCATGGTTCTTTATTATTACATGTTGTGTCATTCGCGCTCGTTACCGTATTACATTGTTGTTACCATTGTTTGCTACTTGGTTGCTTTATCTTATCTCCGCTATTCTTTGAGCCGAGGGTCTATCGGAAACAGCTTCTCTATCTTTATAAGATAGGGGTAAGGTATGCGTACACACTACCCTCCCCAGACCCCATTTATGGGATTACACTGGGTTTGTTGTTGTTGTTGTCAAACTTTCATTTTCTAATCTTCACGCCAGTCAGTTTGGTCAAGAATATTCGGGAGAACTATCCTTAACAGGTCCAAGGTGACCAAGAACATTGCATGACCACATAGTAAAATCCTAAATCCCAAAAACCCAAATATATATATTGCAACTGAACTCTGAAAAAAAAAAAATTGAATCTTGAAAAGGAAAAAGAGGGAAAATTGCATGACCGCATAGTAAAATCCTAAAGAAGCAGAAGGATTCAATCCCAAAAATTGAATCCCAAAAACCCAAATATCTAAAACAACTATAAATTGCAACAGAACTCTGAAAACAAAACCAAAAAAAAATAGAATCTTGAACAGCCAAAAAAGAGAGGAAAAATTGCATGAACACATAGTAAAATCGTAAAATACAAAAACCCAAATATATAAAACAAGTATAAATTGCAACAAAACTTTGAAAGCAGAAAAAAAAAAAAAAGACAAGTTTTACTCTCGAGAAGTGTGGCCAGCAACGGCGAGAGTCCTTCCCTGAGAATCAGCTTCAGCCCTTTTGAGCCACCAATCTTTCAGACAAACCTGTTTTGTATGTCAAGCAAAAAAAAAAAGATTCAAAATTTATGGAACCAAAACGAGAGTCATTTTTAGGGATTGTGTGAAGTAGATAATAGTACTCACAGTTGGCTTAAACCCAGATTTTGATGTCTTGGGTTCAGAAGATTCGACCCTTTTAGTTGAAGTTGAAGATTGCATTGCACTCTCCTTTTCCTTCTGCTGCTTCTTGCGCGGGGCATTGGATTTTTGGTATACGCTTTGTCCCTCTACTTTCTGTTTCCCACGTTCCTTTCTTTTTAAACTAGTAAATTCAACCGCGCGATGCAAAAAATCTTATTAGGTATACACATAAACTTATTAATCTTTGGATATAAATATGTTAAAGATTCTTTTTAGTTTTCAAATCCAAATAGATTAAATTTTAATTTCAAATTTTATTATTAAAGGTCGTGAAGACATTAACAATTTACAAAATAGTCTTGTAATTTTAATCGAGATAAAGCAAATAAATATTCGTATACTCAAGCAAACATCAGTTCTAAATATTGATTAAATTTATATATAAATAATTTTATCAGAATTAGAATTTATAAATGTAAGTTCATATTGATCTTACTAAATCATGTGGTCGAGAAACAATTTTATTATTAGTTCATATAGATTACTCAAGACCAATGCCCCTTATATCTTTATATTGTTAATTTTAAGTAGTAGTTTCTTACTTTCTTACATTCAAACGATATAATTGTTCCCTTGCAGTAACTATTGTGTCTTTTATCTCCTACATATTCTTTAACAATGATTGTATCCCCTACGCTTTGATGAATTTCCCTTCTAAAATTTGAGTGATCTTTCTCTCTCTCTTATATTTGATCTCTCAGTTTCTTGATTTATATACATGTCAATAACAAATGGTAGTTAATCTTCCAAACAAAAGTACACGTGGGCCTTTATTATTTTTGAACTTGTAGGTTATAAATGTTACGACATGATACAATGCCTATAGCTAGGTTAAATAAAATTTATTTCTATTGTAATATTAGATTTTAAGTTGCATTTCAAGCATTGTTAAGTTAATAATCCATTGTTAATTATTTTTATTGATTGCGACCGTAGCTTAAAACTACAAAATCTTAGGTGAATAATAATAATCATAAAGTGAATAAACAAAATTTTATTAGTATTGAGGAACTTGGAAAAGAAAAAGAATTAAAGTATATTGCAAAGATTCACATACTATAGAGGTGTTTGGCTTCATCAAATATAATGAAAAAAAGAGAGCGATTTTTCTAATAATTTGGTGAAAAAATAATTACATGAAATATTTCATCTCTGTATATGATAGGAATATAGAAGAGGATCATTGACTTGATTAATCATATCCTCTAGTTTTTTTACTTACATAGTTTTAGCACTTCATCTTTATGTTATAAATATTGTATGTATATTATTTAAAAAGTATGATATTTACATTTACATTTCCACTTCCTTCCCTCTCTATGTTCTATTATTTATTCGGTATTTTTAGATTTTTCCTTTTTTTGCCCATTTTTTCTCTTTTCTTTTCCTCCTTTTCTGTTTACATGTAATTCTTTGTCTTCTTCCTCATCTTGCAATCTGCCACCTCATCCTTCCCATTCTTCTCTAATCTATTCTCTACTTCAAAAAAAGATTCAAACATTTGTTCATTTTCCTCAATGACTTCTCATAGGGTCATGCAGTTTTAATACTCCACACCCTTTTTATAAGTTAAAGAGTAGAAAAAAAACTGAAATTTCATGTCGAGCACCATCCTAACGCTTCACAAATAGAACTTCAGAGGAAATACTCCGAGCTTTTGATCTTTGGTTTATTGAGTTCCTTGGAGAAATAAGAATTAGTTCTTAATTTGTTAGATTTTTTAATAATTCGTGTTGACAAAAAAAGGTCAAATCCACAGATGTATTCTTACTTTTTTTTTGTCATGACTAATAAGGTTGTAAAATGCGAATTGTTTCATCCAATTCCACTTTATTTTTTAAAAAAAATCATTAACCTAATATTTACTCACTGTAAAAATAAATTAGGAAGTATAATACATATCCTCAAAAAGCTTTATAGATGAATGTAATCAAAATTTTGATTCTTCAATTTATCAGTCTGGAACTATAATCACGAAAAAACTTCTTCATTTACTCACCTTCAGAACATGTGATCTCCTCTGTAACTTATATATATATACCCTTTTTTAAATTGATAGATTGAAATAAGTTCTTACAACCGTTAAAAATTTTCATTACCTTTCTCTATTACAACAACATAATAAAGTTAAAGTGCATTCATCATAACATATAGATAGATGTATATGGATTTTCCTCAACAAATAACTTTTCATGAGAGGAAAAAAAATTGACTTTCAATACTTACATGATGAAAATGAGGGACCAGTTAAGAAAATGAAAAAGTTTTTACAAGATGTAAATAGATTTTGGAGTAGTCCTCCTTCCGAGACACTAACACGAAGTTTGTTTTGAAGGAAGAAATCTGATGATACCTAGCAGTTGTAAACTTGAGCAGGGAACCAAAACTTGTCAGATTCAAAACCAAGATATATGACTAAATCAACATGTGGGGTATGTTTTTTGTTGATATTACTGCTATAATTAGATCTAACTAATGAAATAGGACAAAACTGAGAGAGTTGAGTCATAAAACCTCATAAGGTTGGAAAGATACAATTTAGTGACTAAAAAAAGAATGAAAGATATGTTATAAATAGAATTATATTTAAGGTGAATATCTATATTTTAGAGAGATTTTAGGGATTTTACTTGGTGGCTAAGTCACTCTTTCCCTATAAATAGAGGAGTCTTATTCCATTGTAATTGATCCCAGATTAATAAGAATTCTCTCTCCCTACTTTTCTCTACAATATTCTTCTTCTTCTTTTATTGTTTCATAACACATTATCAATACGAGACTCTAACCAATTGAGTGAAAGCTTTGGGATTGAGCATAATGATTGCCAATTGTTTCATGAACTTCCTTAATGATTAAATTCTCGATTTAAAGTAAGTATTTTACTTTAGTTTTCTCTTTTGAATTCTTGAAATTCTATAATTTGATTTTAAATACAAGCAAAGACAATAAATTTTGATTATAACTCTAATAGAGTTTGTAAGAAATTATAACCACCAAAAGTGATAAAATTTCTATGTCTTGCCATGATCAAATTCATGTATGATTGTGAGCACAAGTGGAAACTCGTCCCATTGAATTTGCTTCATTCTCATTCCCTTAAGAGAATGTGATAGCATTATGTGATAAGTTTGAAAGAAGATAAAATTATTACCATAAAGATATCAATGGATGTGGACGTGGAAATAGACGAAATTATAATCGTCATCATTGTGGTAATGAGAACAATAAGTATTCTCAAAATAATCCTTCACTATGTGAAAGTACTATTTGTCATCGATTTAACATGAGATTTTATAAAGCACATATAGATGATTATGGTCAACTCATGATGTGAATGTGGCAATATGTGATTTATGAATACATATTCATTTTTGGAAGAATATGAGTGTGTTAGTGGTATATACCACACTCACCTCTAGAAGGAGGTTTGAGAGAAAATAAGAAAATAATATCATTATTATGGCATAAATGGCCATTGGTCACGTACTTATTATACGCCAAAATATTTTAGCAATATGATTATTAAAAGACAACAGTAATGCAAGAAACAGATTTTGCATATAATTTTGACCATAGCCATAATGGTATAACTTTCTCTTTAAAAGAGATATTCACCATATGGATGTTGATGAATATGTGGTAGTACAAAATTAATTGAGAGCTCTGGAAGAGCCAATTATTACTATTTTGGAGGAACAAAATTGATTATCAATAAAGCATTATGTTGTAGTAAGTCTCAAAGAAATTTATTGAGTTTCTAAATGTTACGACCCGAAATTCTCACCGTCGTGACCGTGATGGCGCCTAACATTTCACTTGCTAGGCAAGCCGGCGTTAGAAAATCATTAAACCAATTCTTATCCCATTCAATAAATAACAGCAATTTAGCTAAGGTGAAATATAATGAGTGCGGAATAATATAAAGACTGCATTAATTACTACTACCCGGATCTGGAGTCACAATTCACGAGCATTCTAGAATTCATTACAAGTAATGGTGTGAAAGAAATACAACTATTTGGATGAAAGAAACAGTAAAACTGAAAAGATAGACGGGCACTTCAAGGTTTGTGAACGCCGACAGATCTACCTTGAGTCTCCGGATAGTGGGTCCAACAGCTAAAATCTCAATCAACTCGAGCCAGTACCAAAATCTGCACAGAAAGTGCAGAGTGCAGTATCAGTACAACTGACCCCATGTACTAGTAAGTGTCGAGCCTAACCTCGACGAAGTATTGACGAGGCTAAGGCAAGGCACCTACAAATTAACTCGTGCAATTTAACAGGGTATCTACAAATAACAGTAATGAAGTGCTAGACAAGAAATATCGGGAGGGGGAAACATGATGGGGGAAATACGAAATAAAGAGCCACAGTAGAGTAAAAACTGGAACAACCAATATACTATGAAATCAACAGGAGCGCGAATATAGTAAAGGAAAAATGCACGACATCACCCTTCGTGCTTTTACTCTCAACCTTACCATAAAATCAATAGAAATAGCACGTCATCACTCTTCGTGCATTAACACTCACAATATGGCACGACATCACCCTTCGTGCATTAACACTCTCCCTTACCATAATGCAATGAACAATTAACAACAGGGAGATAGAACAACATGTACAAGCCTTACTTTAACATTCGGTTCAACAATATAAATCTCAACTTTGAAATAAATACTCAATTATCACCAAAAAATTCGTAAACATGATAAGAACGATCAACTTAACAACACTAGTCTAAATACGTAACAATTAGGCATAGGAAAGAGACAATATAAGAAAAACGGGAGAAAACAGGAAAAACAGGTAAATTGGCGACGCATAAGTACTCGTCACCTCACATATACGCCGCTCACATGAATTTCACATAACAATTAGTCTGGAGTTCCTAATTCACTCAAGTCAGGGTTAGACACAACACTTACCTCGCTCCGAACGCCACTTAATACTCAATCACAACTTTTCCTTTAGAATTCACCTCCAAACCACTCGTATCTATTCAAAAACGATTCAATAATATCAAATATTGCTAACGGAATCAATTACATTGCATAAATTAAATTTCCCAAATTTTCCTCCAAAAAGTTAAAAAATTGACCCCCGACCCGCTTGGTCAAAACCCGAGGTTCGAACCAAAATCCATTTACCCATTCACCCCCGAGCCCGAATATATAATTGGTTTTGGAATCCGACCTCAAATTGAGGTCTAAATCCCCAAATTTTTAAAATTCCTAGTTTCTACCCTAACCCCTAATTCTACCATGAAAACTCTAGATTTTAGGTTGATAATTCATAAAATGTAATGGGTAATTGAAAGAAAATATTTTAGAATCACTTAACAACACTTTGGGGAAGAAAATAACTCTTGAAAATCGCCTCTAACCGTTTGGTTCTTGGAAATGTTGAAGAAATGGCTTAAGTCTCGTTTTGATTATGTTTAAGTGTTGGGCAACAATGTGCATCGCGTTTGTGAGGCCACTGTCGCGTTCGTGAAGAGCATTGGCTGCCAAGCTTTTGCGTTCGCAAGACAGTGTTCGCGTTCGCGTAGGCTACCCCCTCTAGCCTTCGCGTTCGCTTGACATTGCTCGCATTCGCGATGAAGGAAAGACTGACTCCCCCCCCCCCCCAGTGCCTAACACTACGCATTTGCGATGAGCTTGTCGCGTTCGCGAAGGGTAACGCCCCCATCGCTTCGCGTTCGCAAAGAAGAAAATTCCGGCCTCATCAGTTTTACTCTTCGCATTCGCGAGAGTACCTTCGCGAATGCGAAAAAGGGCATGCCAGAACACCTGCTGCAGCAAAATACTAGATTTTCTAAGTCCAAAACATCCCGTAGCCTATCCGAAACTCATCTGAGCCCTCGGGACTCCAAACCAAATATGCACACAAGTCTAAAAATATCATACGAACTTGCTCGCCCGATCAAATCGCCAAAATAACACCTAAAATTACGAATTTAGCACCAAATCAAATGAAATTCTCAAGAACACTTTAAAATTCCTATCTTCTCAACTGGACGTCCGAATCACATCAAATCAACTCTGTTTCTCACCAAAATTCACAGACAAGTCTTAAATATTATAATGACCTTGTACCGGGATCCGGAACCAAAATACAGACCCGGTACTAACAATGCCAAACATCGATCAATTCTTAAAAGCAAATAATTTTCAGACTTTTAATTTTCATCAAAAATTCATAACTTGAGCTAGGGACCTCCGAATTCGATTCCGGGCATACGCTCAGGTCCCATAATTTGATACGGACTCACTGGGATCGTCAAAACACAGATCCAGGCCCGTTTACCAAAAATGGTGACCGAAGTCAACTGAAATCAACTTTTAAGGCAAAAATTCTTATTTTCATTAGTTTTCAACATAAAAACTTTTCAGAAATATGCCCGGACTGTGCACACAAATCGAGGAAGGTAAAAATGAGATTTTAAAGGCCTAAGAGCGCATAATCGAGTTCTAAAATATAAGATAACCTTTTGGGTCATCACACTAAAGTATTCACAAAAGCGATTGGTTATATTGAGACTATAAATAAAGGAAACCTTTGATATGTTATATTACTACAACTTGTAGCGGTTGATATGTATGTGAAAAGCTACCCGTTTTATTCTTTAGTTTGTACTACACAAACAAAAAGAATGCCACAATGAAGTAGAAATTTATTGGTATAAAAACTCGTATCATAATAAACTGGAAGTTTAATTAACGATTGCACATGTCATGATGTAAACCTGAAGCTTACTAATACAAAACAACTTTATCAAGCATGGCTTATTGAGCAATCTTGATTTAGATGCGTAAAATAAATGAGAATTAACATGGGTAAGTGTTGAAGAAGATTCTTTATGAATTCTCTTGTTTTGCTTGTTCTCGCGATTATTATACCAACTAAAATTGGGATTGAATCCCTTGAATTTTGGAATTTATCAAAGGTGAATATGGTCCCATTCACATGCCATGTAAACCTTATAAAGATGCATCTATGAGATGGTTACATGTGCGATTATTATTAACCTGCAACCTGTTGTTTGCGAGGTAACTGCTCAATAATTTAATTTAGAGCATAATTTCCAGATTTCCTATTCAAGACAGGTCATCTAAAGTTGGTTTATATCATAGTTGCTTTAGCAAAATAATTTATTGAGTGCCTCTACTTAATAGTTAAACTATTGCTTATGAGAACAAAGTTATCTATATTAGTTTGAAATACGTTTTACACGAAAGTATATTACATTCTCCCCTCACAAGTGGTTCAGGGTCAGGAACCAAATAATTTCATCTTATTATTGTTGATGTGCGGTGTATATTTTGATTAACACCATAATGAACAAAGATGAATTCCCAAAGTTGAGGAATCAAGTTAGCTTTTCTAACATGAGGGGGAGACGGGATAAACAGTTGAGAAAAAGTTGTTACACCCTATGAATACCTAATTTTTGTACTATTTTAACATCTCCTAAAGTCATTAGTGTTTTGTTGCTTTAATTATATTTCCCATTTTTTGTGTCTTTGATTGCATATTTCCTATCATAAAAATAACAAAAAATAGTTCTTTCTTTATTTGTGCATTTTAGGAATTAACTAACTATTCAATTGGTGAATTAATCTAGTTAATTGATCATTTGAATAAGTTACTTAATTAATTTATTTGTTTGTGTAAATTTAGTTTAATAAGTAGGATTAAGAAAGAAATTGGGCCAAATTTGAAAGAGAAAGTGGCCAAAAGTGCAAGATAAGGGGCTGCCTTTGAAAGGATCCGGAACGACGTAGTTTTGCCTCAAAACTAATTTCATTAAGTGACCCAAGATCAAATCTCACTCATTGATCACCCCTTGATCTAATGGTCCATATTTGATCTCTCAAGAGGTATTTAAAGCCCAAAAATCTGAAAAATTCCCTCATTTCACCCATAACTCTTTCTCTCCTCTCTCTCTCTCTCTTCTCTCCACCGCCGTCGCCGCCGCCGAAAATCACCCACCGGCGGCGGACCACCTCCAAACACCTCCAAATTAACACCATATAATCTCCACAACCTCCTCTTCCCATATCTCCAAACCAATTCCTTCAAAAAACCCTCAAACTCCTTGAATTTTAGATCTAAGAAACTTTAGCCGCCACTTTTTGGTCCAAATTCTTGAAGCTCCGGCCAACATCACCCTACAACACATACATGAATGGATAGAGTTTCACGAGACCTATCTTTTCCTACCCATTTCACCCCCAAAATCCCCGTCGCCGCCGGCCCGCTCCTCGCCGCCGCCACGACTCCACCGCCTCACCACCGCCAAAATGCCCCGAACCCCCATTTTAGCTATTTTTCGACTCAAAGACACTCGTTTCTTTTGGCGAGATGCTGAAACACATTTTGTTCTAGCATCTACCCGAAAGAAACATGCGTTTCGGAGTCAGGTAGTCTCCTTTTAGCATCTCCGGCGTCTTCTCGTAGCTCGAACGGCTTCTGCATACTTGTTAGGTATAATCGTCCTCTCTTTAATTAATTTCTGATTTTTTTTTATTTAGTAGATTAGTTTCTGATTTTTATTTTTATTTTTTTCTGTTTTGATTATTTCTTGTCAATTAGAGTTTCAAGTTAGGTTTATTTAATTAGCTATCTCTATTTAGTTTAGTGGTTTGTTAGATTCGTTATTGATTTAAACATGATCTTTAGTGTATTAGTTAAATCGTTCACTTAGTTAGTCGATTATTTAGTTGTTGTTAGTCGTTGTCCGATTGTTAACGATGCTCGTTCTGTTTTGAGCATTAGTTTGTGAATTTAGTTGTTTGTTTAGTAATTAGTTTGCACAAATCGAATTCATTCCCATCAAGATGGTTTTAATACCTAGTTCAATTACGTTTTTAGTCTCGTCTATGCTTTGTCAGTTCATAGTTGTCCAAGTTTGATTTGTGTTGAGCAAGTAGTTTGTTGTTGATGGTTAAAATCTGAAGTTTAGTTTATTTTATCACAAAATAGGGTAATAGTAGCTTACTTTTACTAGTAGGGTGGCTGAAAGGATATTTTTTTCTCCTTGCTTCTGACACAGCAGATTTTCAGGTTGTCCTTTCACCTTTGGGACAGACCTTGAACAGTGTTTAGCACACATAGTCAGTCTTTTGGACAGATTTGTGGTGAACCAAAATCTGTCCAAAAAATCTAACTTTATTTGCCTATTGAAAGGGCTGTTTTTCTCCTATAAAAGGGACTCTCTTACACTTAGAATGCAGAGGCCTACTCACTGAAAAGGGGGACACTCTATTACACACTCTATCTTATATTGAGATACATCTTGGAGAGTTGCTTAAAGATATATATCTTTGAGAAAAATCAGCAGCTTAATACATATAACAAGGTGAAATTTCAGAGTTTTGTGAGAATTATTTGAGTGCAAAAACCTCGAGAAAATAGAAAGATCCCTTAGGCAATTTGTGAAGTTGATAGCTACCAGTTTCAAGCATCTTTGTTGAGTTTTCTGGGTTGTCTTAACACTTGAGTTGCTGTTGTTTCTACTGTATTTGCTGCTGAGTTTTTTTGTTGTTGCTGCACTGCTGTATTTTATTATTCCACAAATCAGGTAACTTTCAAATTCTTATATTGCAGATTCTTGATGGTAATAAGAAGAATTTGATCCCGGTTTGGTTGATGGAACATATTAGATCTGATTTTGTTTCAAGATGAATGTTATATTAGTGTTATCATCATGTAAATCTGTTAACAATTAGTTAAATTATCGTTTTCTTCTTTATATATGTGATTGAAATTGCATTTTGTTAAGATTACTTAGTTTAAGAAAAAGATAAAGACCCCACTTTTAACCATGTTTGTTTAGTTTGGGCTCTTTTCCGTGAGTTACTTTCATGATTCATGTATAATTATCTAAGAAAGACTTCTAGCTTCAAATGTATTGATGCTTTGAATTATAGTCAACATAATGTTATACTTAATATAGTTCTTCTCTTTAGCATTGAAGTATTACCGTTTTTTATAGTTTTATATTTAGTCGTGGTTTCTGTGTTGTTAATGAGTGTAGTTTGATTAGTGCCATGATTGGTGTAGATGAGTAAAAATATTATGTTAGTCCTTAAGAAATAGTTGGTTAAGAAAATAAAAGATAATAATTGGCATGTAAGTTTCTTTTATGAAAAAAAAAATTAGTTTGGACATCAATGTAAGAAGCAATTTGGGCATAGAAGAATACTTGTTATTTTGTGTTGTCTTGGTCATCAAGGCTCTTAAGCAACATGGGCCAAATAAGCTAAAATTTGTAGGCCCAATGACAATAGAAAGCAAGATGGGCATTTTCTTTAAAACTAATAAATTATCTTTTGTTAAATAAAATAAGTGACCCAATACCATGAAAGTTTAGCATAAGCTTACCCGGGTTTAATGTCTTGCATTAGTGAAAAAATTGTTTTTAATAATAATTTTTTTTTCTAGTCGAACAAGTAATAAATAAAAAAGAAGCGCTTTTTAATTAATTTAAGCGATAGGCAATTTTAGGCACGTTTGAGATGTAGACCATGTGTTCATACACGGTCCTTGGTCGATATGTTTTTTAATAAAGTAGTCATGTGTGCATTTCCGCTCCTTGACTTTTCAATATTAATTGTATTTAAACCATGTGTACCGACGCGTTCTTTGTTTTAATACATATAATCAAATAAGGACTTTGTGTGCTTGCACGCTTCTAGGCCAAAATTATTAATTATTAAGCAGCACTAGACAATAGTAACTTAAGGAAAATAATACACACTTTATCCAAAAATAATTCAAGCCAAATTTTAGTCAAAAAAAGCGACCGTGCTAGAACCACGGGATTCGGGGAATGCCTTACACCTTCTCTCCGGTTAACAGAATTCCTTACCCAGACTTTATTTTCGCAAACCAATAATAATAGAGTCAAATCTTCCTTTGATTAGGGATTCAAATAAAAGGTGACTTGGAACACCAACAAAATCAATTCCAAGTGGCGACTCTGTAAATAAAATAATCCCTACTCAATTTTGTCACTTTAATTGGAAAAATCATTTAATCCACATAATATCATTTTGCGGGTAGAAAAGGGGTGTGACAGCTCTGGCGACTCTGCTGGAGACATTAAGAATTCGAGCTTGTATATTGACTTTATTTGGCTTTATTAATTTTTGTATATATTGTGATTTATTTGGGCCTAATCTTTTACTTGTCCACTTTATACTGTTTTGATATTGTTGAACTGTACATATAAATTGTATCCTCTCTCGCACCCCTCTGAGTCTTCTTATAGTTAGTTATGTTGTGTTTGCCTACCAGCATCATAAAATTTCTGTCTTGAGATAAAGCCAGTTAGCCTACCAACTTCTGGTGAAGGATTTAGTCACACATGCTTAGGCGAGAGAGTCGTTAGCTAGCCAGTGTTGTTCTACTACTGGTGACGCTTGACGTTCTTCGGCTCGGGTTGTCCGCTCGAGTAAGCCAGTCTAGACACCTTCTCCATCAGGATTTAAACCTAGAAGAACATACCTCATGCCGGATATCCCTAGTAGGTTCGCTTTATTTGCATCACGTGCATTTGACTTAGCGAAACTCGGCACAGGGGCGGGGTCCGTATAAGACATGTATCCTCTTTGAGACCATAACGTTCACTTATGTGCTACATGTTACTTTATTTGGGAGACTTGCATGTCGACAGAATTTAGGGTGGATTAGTTGAATAAGCAGAGAAAAAAAAAACATGCTCTCGATTTCTATACAAATGTTAAAATAAAAAATAAAATTAAAAAAAAGCCTGAAGTGATTTGGTGCATTTGGTGCCCATGATTAATTTTTCATAAAGAGAGAAAATATAGTTAGTTTCATTGGAAATTTTATCACCGAACTATGCGAGTTTGATTCTCACCGGATGTGAGATACGTAGGCAACCTCCATCGGGTTCAGCCCATATTTTTCAAAAAAAAAAGCATAAAAATTACGCATGTGCATAAAATTTTCAAAAAATAATTTTGCTATTTTTGGTCACCTTTTACTGTTTGGCCCTCGTGTCTGGACGTTTTGCCGAGACACCCTTAAAACCTTCAACGGAAGTACCGAAGGGCAATTTTTGAAAAAATAGCCATTTTCTTTATTTTTGTCTACCTTTTATTGTTTTGTCCCTATGGTCGTAGTATTTGCCGAGACAACCTTTAAGCCTCTCTCGGGAGTATCGAATGGCCGTTTTTGTAAAAATAATCATTTTATTTATTTTATCAACTTTTATCATTTTGTCCCTATGTTCGGCTATTTTGCTGTGACTGCCCCAAAAGCTTCTTTGGAAGTGCGAAAGGTTCGTTTTTGTAAGAAGGCTTTGTAGTCCAGTTTTCTCTCTTGTACGAACTACGCGCACTCGATTCCTGACCCTATGTAAAATACGTAAGCAACTCTTTTATGGTTCGGTGCCCCGTCCAAATCGGTCAAGTCTTACCATTATGGTCACAATTGAATGATCTTTTAAAATTGTATCATCTCCCAACGAGAGTGTCCGCTCAATTTTAGTAAACCCTCACTTCAAAACACGGTTAGGGTCGGTTACTTGAGTCCCACATTGCCATTTCTAACTTTCATGAGTCAAACCCCAAGGCATTAGAGATTTTTGTATTATCTAAGCTTGCATCGGTCCTAACCTCATGTTCTACTACTTAGGAGCGATATGGATACAATGAAAAGAAGATCTGACAAAAGACCGAAAGATGACGAGCCCTCACAGATTAGGCTTGTGCATAAAACACCCCGATTGTTGAGACAATGGTGGGAAAATATGGGCATTTGTGGGCAGGAAAAGATAAAGGACCATCTGGGTCACTTTATGAACATTATGGAGATCAACCCAAGGAGGGACTTAATCGAGGCATTGGTGCATTTCTGGGATCCTAATTACAACGTATTCCGTTTTAATGGTTTTGAAATGACTCCCACTTTGGAGGAGTTAGCTGGATACACAAGGTTAGGTGATGAGCTTCGGAAGAAGAGACCTTTGGCCTCAAGGGATGTCACTGGCAGTGAGTTCCTTGAGCAGATGACAATCAGCCAAAATAAAATAGCAAGTGTGGAACGAGGGCACGTCCGATTGGATTTCTTGTACGACAGGTATGGGTGTCCAGGTGGATTTTCAAAGCACGGAAAGGATCTTGATAATAAAATTGGATACAAAGCTTGGCAAAGCCATGGGCGGAAAGCATTCCTAGTGGCATTTTTAGGGACAATGGTTTTCCCGAGGCATGACAAAAATATTGATATTCGATTATCTGGCATAGTCACCACTTTATTGCATCGAAAGGACGTCACTATCATTCATATGGTATTGTCTGATATTTACCGTGCCCTGACCAAGTGTCGGGAAGGAAAAGATTTCTTTGAAGGTTGTAACATCATACTCCAAATATAGTTTTTAGAGCACTATCTCAGTCATCCAACACGGTAAATGTTAGTGTTCATTGGAGCCACAATGAGCTTGGAGATGAGTTTGAAGATTTGATTGAAGACAGTAGCTTCCACAAGGGAGTCGAAGCATGGAGAGGGAATCTTCAAAAGTTGACCGCTACTGAAATCACATGGAACTACCACTGGTTCTCACCAAAAGAAGTCATATACAGATCTTACCACCATTCGTTTTTGATGGGTTTTCAACCGTATGTGCCTATGAGAGCCCTACACCAATTAGGTCGAAAACAAGTAGTGCCCACAGTGGAGCACATGCAAAGATTCACATGGGAGGTAATATCAGAGGATCTTGTTCGTGAGGCTTATGCTCAACAGGTTTGGGATGAAATTAAGGTGCTTGAATCTCACACTATGGTGGAAGATCAGGATCGAGGAGAGTTAGACCCGGCATATTTTGAGTGGTTCTATGACCAAAATGCTTTTAGATCCAGGCAAGAGACATTTCTGAAGAGCACGATAGAATGGGAGACTGAAATCAGAACAAGAGTAGGGCATGCCAAGGAAGAAATAACAAGAGATTATGAATCCATCATCCGGGCTCTACGTAAGGATATAAGTATCGCCAACGTGAATATGGATTTGCAGTGCATTGAGTTTGAAGAGGAGAAAATCAGACTGACACATGAGGTTCAAGCGCTTCAAGCACAACTTCGGCAAACGAGAATAAGGGTTGTTGCTCAGCAACATGCAGCCATTCCAAAGCACGAAGAAATGCATCACAGCCTTATCATTCGTGATCTAAGGGCTCGGGCCAAGGCTGCAGAATCAGGTAAGAACCGGGTAGAGAATGAGCTAGCAAAGGTCTAGAACCAGCTAAATCTAGCATTACAACGCGAGACGGATATATCAGACATAGCCAATAACCATGAGCGACAGATCCAGTTTTTAAGTCAGAGCCAGGAGCATGTTAGAAGGAGGGTCTATGAAGTGGCTACTTATACCGCTCGAGGGTGTGTGACTTGTCAGGGTTTGACCCGAGAGAAATTTGCTACGGTAGCGCCCAACTTCGCATGCCACATTGCCAGAGACTTGAAGCGCATATACTATGATATAGGAGATCATCCGCAGGAATAAACACTTTGACTACAATGATGCCGGTGGATTCTCATGCAGAGATTAGAATCTTCTTTTAGTTGGTAGTACACTTTGATTGTTCATTTGTAGTCATCGAAACTGTAAAAGTCTTTTGGTGTTTTGAGCCTTGTTGTTTTGCCTTTTTTTTTTTTTTTTTAATTTTGTTTTAAGTCGGGTCTGGTCTTATTTAAATATTTGTCTTTTAGGTTGTATCTTTATATAATTTTCCTTTGTCTTGTATCAAAAAAAGAGAAGAAAAATTCGAAAATCAATGAAAAAAATTTTATTTTAGAAAAATTCAAAAATGAAACAAAAAGATGTTGTTTTTTGTACATTAAAAAAAAGAGGAAGAGAGTAAAACTTTGTTTTGTAAAAAAAAAAAATTGTCATGTCCCTGAACTACGTAACGATCTGATTCATGCGGCGACATGATACGTAGGCAACCCCCAAAAGGTTCGATCAAATATTTCTCAATAATTCCAAAATAAAGGGAAAAAAATAAAAAGGAGTAAAATAAAAATAAAAATAAAAGAGAAGAAGAAGAAGAAAAAGAAAAGAGAAGAAAAAGAGAAAATAATATGCAGCAACCTTATAAGCCGAAATGAAACATGAAGCCTTCCAAAAGCATGTTAGAAGTGGTGATATTGTTAGGATCATGGCATCTTACGTCTGATTCATAGCTGTAAAATGCTTAACCCTAACACGTTTGTTGTCTCTTATCTAGTAAGTTTAAGGTGGTTGGTTTGTGGTGAAACTGGCAACACATCATTACTTTACCTGATCTAAGAAGAAGGTCGTAATGGCTAACCATGATGAAATCGAGGTGGTTAGTGACGACCCTCAGGGTCAATCAGTTGAGCAAGAGTCGGAGAAAGTAAGAAGATTGAAACGACAATTGTCTGACGTGTATCAGGCTTGGGTCTCCGGTCAGCCTCCGCCTCAGGGTCCCTCAGAGGGAACTTACACCGTACCCCAGGATACTCAACCACCGCTCCCCATAACGAGTGATCACATTCTGCCTCCGGGGTATGTGCCAAATTACAATTTCCCTACCGCCCCTGGTACTTCCAATGTACGACCTCCTGCCGCACCGGTTAGGAACACCCCTCTCGTTATGTCTGGCGCGCCAGTGTATACAATCCCTCCACCAAATCCTATGACGAGACCAAACATCGAGCCATTATATCATGCTTATGATGGCTAGTACTACTCTCCAGATATGGCTTTTAAGGTTTCGACTCCACACAATCAGACCCTACAGTATGAGTCACCTACAGAAAATGAAAAGGCTCTCAAGACAGGAGAGCCATATGAGATGGTCAGGAAAATGAAAAGTCTTGAGCAGAACATAAAGAACATACAAGGACTAGGTGGTCATAAAAGTGTCTCATTCAGTAATTTATGCTTGTTTCCTCACATCCATTTTCCACCAGGGTTCAAGACCCTAAAATTTAAGAAATATGATGGACACGGTGACCCTATCACCCACTCGAAAAAGTACTGCAACCAGCTGAGGGGCGCTAGAGGAAAAGAAGACTTGTTGATGGCTTATTTCGGGGAGAGCCTTGTGGGGGTAGCCTCTGAATGGTTCATTGACCAAGATGTCTCTCACTGGCACATTTGGGATGGGATGGCCCAAGCCTTCATCAAACAATTTCACTACAACATTGACATTGCGTCAGATCGCAATTCCCTGTCTAATATGAAGAAAAGGCCGACTGAAAGCTTCAAGGAGTCTGATGTTAGGTGGAGAGAGCAAGCATCTAGAGTTAAGCCACCCATGTATGACAATGAGTTAATCACTGTCTTCCTTCAGGCTCAGGATCTTGATTATTTTCAAAATATAATGTCCGTAATGGACAGACCTTTTGCTGACGCAATCAAGATAGGAGAAATGATCGAGAATGGCCTCAATACTGGCCGAATTATAAGTCAAGTAGCTCTCAAAGTAGCCACCCGAGAAATCCAGAATAGGCCGGACAACCTTGTTAATCAAAAGAAGAAAGATGAGGAGTCCATGATGGCATCACGGGCAAAAAGAGGCCAAAGGGGAACATCTCAACCCCCGGATCCACGATACTCAGTTGCTCCACAGTATGCAATATTCAATGCTCAGTCTTATGCCAAGCCATCCAATCACCAACATATGCAAGCCCCGGCTTTAACATACTTTCGTCCTTGTCCAAAACAAGAGTGTGAAAGGGAACATAAGTAGAGGGACAATTTCACGCCAATCGTAGAATCCTACATAAGTTTGTTTGAAAGGCTAAAACGTTGTGGCATGATTGAGCCACTTCAAGGGTATGTTCCTGATCCATATGCAAAAGGTTTTGACCCTAATGTACGGTGCATGTACCATTCTAATGTCCATGGGCATAGCATTGAGGATTCTCGGGCTTTGAAAAAGGAAATAGAAATGATGATTCAAGAAGGAATGATCGTGGTTCAAGATAATGGCATCCTAAACGTCATGACCAAGCACGCACTGTTCATATGATTTACAATGATAAAGAATATGGGTACGGTTTGGTGAAAAATATCAAGAACATGTCCGCTGAATGCAAGGCAATCAAAATTGTTGAAGGTCCTGTTTGATGCTGATGCGCAAATTCGTAGCTAAGATGTTTGAGCTTGATAATTGGAAAGACACCCCCACCTTGCCGGAAAGGAGTCTTGGTAACTTATTTTGTCATAATTTCTATCATCCATATTATTTCGAGGTTGTGATCCAGATGTTGTTTGATTGTCCTGTCATCAAACCTCTCTATCATTTAATCAATAAAATGCAACTTTTCGCTTTGTCTCATTTTAATCCACTATGTATGGTTCTTTTGCATATATAGTTCTTTTCACGCCAATTTTAGTGACATGACATGCATGCGGAGTTTTCGGCTAGATTTTAGAAAGCCTGTCTAATCTTGAATTGAATCGAGAAAATATACTCGAAGGATAAATAAGAAGTTGAAGAACTTTGATGATAAGCATGTGTCACATGGAACCAATATAGCCATATCCGTAGAGATTAAAAATGTTTATCTCAAACCTATCATGAATACCGGCTTAAGGATAATTGAAAGTTTTGAAGCCTAGTCGGAGTAATCGATGAAAGGCTCTTTGGCCACGACCTGCCATAATCTAATCATATCAGGGAAGATGACCCAAATCTCCAAAGAAGGTGCATTCCAGGGAATTTAAAATAGATTAGTTGGTACTGAAATGTATCATTTCACATCAAGGCAAAGACCTATAAAATGTGGCTCCAATTTGTGAAAGATCATTTGTTGCGAACAAGATATTGACTACGGAGCTGTACAACTAACAAAACCAAGAAGACATTCATGTCTATCAATGCCGAACCTGAGAAGAGATAGTATGTTTGGCATTCTTGAGGCGGGAGGCCATTTTTCTGCTACCTAAATACTTATACCCTTCGTCACCCCTTTTGAGCCTGTTTTATTTTTCTTTGACCCCCCTCTTTTGGAATCAACTATAGAGTCAAAGGTCAAAAAAAAAACAAAAAAAAAACATGCCACCAGAAAATAGGAGCTTAAAAAAAGAGAAGAGAAGAAAAGGAAAGGAGAAAAGAAAAATGAAAAAATGAAAAGAAAAAAAAACAACAAAGAAATCTTTTGTGTTAGTTTGAACTACGTTTGACTTGATTCCTTTAAAGGATACGTAGGCAGCTCTATACTAGGGTTCAGTCCAACCAAATCAAAAATAAAAATTCTCCAGTATCTGAAACTGGGGCGGGAGTTTTTTATTTTTTATTTATGTTTTTATGAATATTTATGTTTTTATGAAGAGTCGATTCCAAGAGTTGTAAGTATACAACCCCATCATCTTGAGTCTATTTTGAGCCTTCATACAACCCTTTCTTTTTAACCCTATCCAAAATCCATACAAATAAAGACCTCCCAATTAATCTCTAAGAATGCCAAGCGAAGCACGTAATAAGCAACAGTTGTCACACGAAATAGAACAATGTCAAGTTGCTCACACAAGAAAGCAAAAAAAAAAAGAAAAACAAATTAAAAAAATGAGAGGGTCTTACTAGTGAAAACCCTCATGGGCACTGTAAGGTGATGGTAAGTAGAGATAAATAAATGAGAGAGATCGGTTGGTGAAAACCTTCCGGGGCACTACCAGTCGAAGGTGAGCTATGATTTTATGCAAATGATTGGCACAAAGAGGCCAACTTCAAAGACGAAAGGGAACAACAAGTAGAAAGGGTAGATTGGCTAGATAGATTTGGCCGCTCAATCCAAAATGCATGTCATGATCATTAAAGCTTGACTACCATATTCAAAAGAGCCCATTCTATGTTTCTCTCCTCGTAAAGTGTCATTTTTCAGTTAAATACTATTCTTTCTCATTTTCACATCACGTCATTTTATTCATTTGCATTATTATTTTGAGTCAGTTTTTATAAAAACAAAAGAGAAATGATTTCAAAATCTGTTACCATCTTTCTAACTATACAAAACGAGTTCTATCCTAGCACATCAAAGAGGACATATCCAGAAGGCAACATGCACAATAAGTTGTTGAGATTAAACGAGATCTGAGGTTTCATGCAGACGAAAGTTCCAAAGAGAAAACTTTGCTGGTCTATTTGCTTACAAGCCAACAAAGAAAGGGACACAAAATTGGTCACCGTTCCCCGTAAGTGCAAAAAAAATGATGTAAGGCATACACGGTATTGACAAAGGCACAAATCCAACTCTGATTTCCTCTGATAAGCCGAACAAAGTGTTTCGAAGAAATCGAAAAGGTCACTAAGTAAGACTTGCTTCATGGGCAAAGCTGATAGCACCAGAGACACAAACTGATATCGGGTGCAAGATAATCAAGTTTGATTTTTAAAGGAAAAAACCTCCAAAGTGAAGACTTGCTTTATAGACAAGGTTCAACATCACCTTAGACATTCGGGTACGAAAATAGTCGAGGGCAACGATGGAAAACCAAGATTTCCAGAAAGCAATACAGAGTATCCGAGCAACTCGGTATCGCGCTGAAAGAATCAGTTCTTTTTCAGCAAGGTGGCCGCAAATTCAAACTACTCAGGGCATCAAGGCTATAAACCAACCACCACTGTTAAACTCACAAATCTTTCTTTCTTTGAAGCAGGAAACAAAGTAGCGTAGAAATGAAGTTCTCAAAGTACGAATGTACCAAATGTAAGTTCTTCAAAGACTCTACTTCTGCTTTCTAGGCATGCCCATAATTACTTCATCAACTACTGCATTTTCCAGCATAAGGTACATCAGTCCTTAGTTGAGGTCCCATTTTGATATAGGTCACACCACACCCTAGTCGCATATTCAGTATAGGGTACACCAATTCCTAGATGTATTTTCCAACCTAAGGTACACTAATCCTTAGTGAGGTTCCACTTTAATACAAGGTATCCTATCCTTGGTTACTTTCTCTCTAAGTGATACAACGCACCATCCCTTGGTTATATTCTCTCAGCGATAAAGGGTGCCAATCCCTGGCTATATTCTCTCTTAGTAATACAGGGTGCCAACCCCTGGTTACATTCTTTCTCACTGATACAAGGTGCCAACCCTTGATTATATTCCTCCTAAGTGATACAGGGCGCCAACTCCTGGTTACATTCTTTGTTAGTGATACAGGGTGCCAACCCCTGGTTATATTCGTTCTTAGTGATACACGGCGCCAACCCCTGGTTACATTCCCTCCAAGTCTTTCAACCTCACTTGTAGGAGACACACTTCCTAGTTTGGGCGCCAAAACTTAATTATATTCCCCTTTAGTGATACAGGGCGCCAACCCCTAGTTACATTCTTTGTTAGTGATACGGGGTGCCAACCCTTGGTTACATTTATTCTCAGTGATACAAGGCGCCAACCCCTGGTTACATTCCCTCCAAGTCTTTCAACCTCACTCGTAGGAGACGCACTTCCTAGTTTGGGCGCCAACCCTTGATTATATTCCCCCTTAGTGATACAGGGCGCCAACCCCTGGTTATATTCTTTGTTAGTGATACAGGGCGCCAACCTCTGGTTACATTCATTCTCAGTGACACAGGGCGACAACCCCTGGTTACATTCCCTCCAAGTCTTTCAACCTCACTCGTAGGAGACGCACTTCCTAGTTTGGGCGCCAACCCTTGATTATATTCCCCCTTAGTGATACAGGGTGCCAACCCCTGGTTACATTCTTTGTTAGTGATACAGGGCGCCAACCCCTGGTTATATTCATTCTCAGTGACACAGGGCACCAACCCCTGGTTACATTCCCTCCAAGTCTTTCAACCTCACTCGTAGGAGACGCACTTCCTAGTTTGGGCGCCAACCCTTGATTATATTCCCCCTTAGTGATACAGGGCACCAACCCATGGTTACATTCTTTGTTAGTGATATAGGGTGCCAATCCTTGGTTACATTCATTCTCAGTGATATAGGGCGCCAAACCCTAGTTACATTCTCTCTAAGTCTTTCAACCTCACTCGTAGGAGACACACTTCTAAGTTTGGGTGCCAACCCTTGATTATATTCCCCCTTAGTGATACAGGGCGCCAACCCCTAGTTACATTCTTTGTTAGTGATACGGGGCGCCAACCCCTGGTTATATTCATTCTCAGTGATACAGGGCGCCAACCCCTGGTTACATTCTTTGTTAGTGATACGGGGCGCCAACCCCTGGTTACATTCATTCTCAGTGATACAGGGCGCCAACCCCTGGTTACATTCCCTCCAAGTCTTTCAACCTCACTCGTAGGAGACGCACTTCCTAGTTTGGGCGCCAACCCTTGATTATATTCCCCCTTAGTGATACAGGGCGCCAACCCCTGGTTATATTCTTTGTTAGTGATACAGGGCGCCAACCCCTAGTTACATTCGTTCTCAGTGATACATGGCACCAACCCCTGGTTACATTCCCTCCAAGTCTTTCAACCTCACTCGTAGGAGACGCACTTCCTAGTTTGGGCGCCAACCTTGGATTATATTCCCCTTTATTGATACAGGGCGCCAACTCCTGGTTACATTCTTTCTTAGTGATACAGGGCGCCAACCCCTAGTTACATTCTTTCTCAGTGATACAGGGCGCCAACCCCTGGTTACATTCCCTCCAAGTCTTTCAACCTCACTCGTAGGAGACGCACTTCCTAGCTTGAGTCATTCCAATAGGAGACACACTTCCTAATATGAACCATTAATCCTAGGAGACGCACTTCCTAGTCCGAGTCTTTCAACCTCACTCGTAGGAGACACACTTCCTAGCTTGAGTCAACCGTATTCATTTTAATAGGAGATGCACTCCCTAATATGAGTCATTATTCCAAGGAGATGCAATTCCTAGTTCGAGTCCTTCAATCTCACAGCCATTCCAATGATACCCATGGGACACGCACCTCCTAAGTCCAAGTTATATCAATTTTATACCTAAGATAAGAACATCTTTTTCGGAGCCTTTAGTTTCATTTTTGGTTCTTTCAAATAAAATAAGCTGACCTGCAGTTTTACCCAATAACTCGCAAAATTTTCTCAGTGCCAAACTGGGGCAGAAAAGTTTGTTCGTTTTGTTTGTCTTTGATGGCTTTGCAGGCCTTGCCGTAGAGCACATGTTGTGACAATTAAAGCTTGCAGTTTCAGCTTTCTTATCAGAATAAAGAAGTTTTTCGGTCACAAGATAGTTGGAGTTAGCTTGGATAATGTGTCAGCAGCCCAGCTTCTCGAGTTTCATTTTCCCGAACTCTGATCCGGAAAGCAAGCAATCGAGAATGAGCCATGATCCTTTCCTTAAAGAGCACCAAGATCCAATCTAGGGTCAACACAAGCGAGTTGGTCAAGAATCAAGATTTGACTCCACAAGACACATAGATTAGGAATTTTGTAACTCTTAGTTTCCAGACATATGTAGTTCTTTCTCTTTTCCTTTTGATGCAAGTAACAGTAACATCAACAACAGCAGCAACAACAGTCTTAAATCTAGTGTCTGGTAGTCCCAGCTACCAAATTTTCCCAGAACTACACTGACCTGATTCCTCTAAACAAGGATATGTAGGCTACCTCGGAAGCAGGGTTCGGTCACCATTTAAAAAAAATGCTTTCATTGGAGTAATATGTGAGCAAATATTAGCCATGGCATTCACTTTTCTTTGCACGAAAACTCTTCATGTTCTCGAGCAAAGAGGGGCAGCTATGAATACCTAATTTTTGTACTATTTTAACACCTCCTAAATTCATTAGTGTTTTGTTGCTTTAATTATATTTCCCAATTTTTGTGTATTTGATTGCATATTTCCTATCATAAAAATAACAAAAAATAGTTCTTTATTTATTTGTGCATTTTAGGAATTAACTAACTATTCAATTGGTGAATTAATCTAGTTAATTGATCATTTGAATAAGTTACTTAACTAATTAATCTATTTGTTTGTGTAAATTTAGTTTAATAAGTAGGATTAAGAAAGAAATTGGGTCAAATTTGAAAGAGAAAGTGGCCAAAAGTGCAAGATAAGGGGCTGCTTTTGAAAGGGTCCGGAACGACGTAGTTTTGCCTCAAAACTACGTCGTTCCATTAAGTGACCCAAGATCAAATCTCACCCCTTGATCTAATGGTACATATTTGATCTCTCAAGAGGTATTTAAAGCCTAAAAAATCTGAAAAATTCCCTCATTTCCCCCATAACTTTCTCTCTTCTCTCTCTCACTCTTCTCTCCGTCGCCGCAGCCGAACATCACCCACCGGCGGCGGACCACCTCCAAACACCTCCAAATTAACACCATATAATCTTCACAACCTCCTTTTCCCATATCTCCAAACCAATTCCATCAAAAAACCCTCAAACTTCTTAAATTTTAGATCTAAGAAACTTTAGCCGCAACATTTTGGTCCAAATTCTTGAAGCTCCGGCCAACACCACCCTACAACACATACATGAATGGATAGAGTTTCACGAGACCTATCTTTTCCTACCCATTTCACCCCCAAAATCCCCGTCGCCGCCGGCCCGCTCCTCGCCGCCGGCCCGCTCCACCGCCTCACCACCGCCAAAATGCCCTCAACCCCCATTTTAGCTATTTTTCGACTCAAAGACACTCGTTTCCTTTGGCGAGATGCTGAAACGCATTTCGTTCTAGCATCTACCCGAAAGAAACATGCGTTTCGGAGTCGGGTAGTCGCCTTTTAGCATCTCCGGCATCTTCTCGTGGCTCGAACGGCTTCTGCATACTTGTTAGGTATAATCGTCATCTCTTTAATTAATTTCTGATTTTTTTTTATTTAGTAGATTAGTTTCTGATTTTTATTTTTATTTTTTTTCTGTTTTGGTTATTTCTTGTCAATTAGAGTTTCAAGTTAGGTTTATTTAATTAGCTATCTCTATTTAGTTTAGTGGTTTGTTAGATTCGTTATTGATTTAAACATGATCTTTAGTGTATTAGTTAAATCGTTCACTTAGTTAGTCGATTATTTAGTTGTTGTTAGTCGTTGTCCGATTGTTAACGATGCTCATTCTGTTTTGAGCATTAGTTTGTGAATTTAGTTGTTTGTTTAGTAATTAGTTTGCACAAATCGAATTCATTCCCATCAAGATGGTTTTAATACCTAGTTCAATTACGTTTTTAGTCTCGTCTATGCTTTGTCAGTTCATAGTTGTCCAAGTTTGATTTGTGTTGAGCAAGTAGTTTGTTGTTGATGGTTAAAATCTGAAGTTTAGTTTATTTAATCACAAAATAGGGTAATAGTAGCTTACTTTTACTAGTAGGGTGGCTGAAAGGACATTTTTTTCTCCTTGCTTCTGACACAGCAGATTTTCATGTTGTCCTTTCACCTTTGGGACAGACCTTGAATAGTGTTTAGCATACAAAGTTAGTCTTTTGGACAGATTTGTGGTGAACCAAAATCTGTCCAAAAAATCTAACTTTATTTGCCTATTGAAAGGGCTGCTTTTCTCCTATAAAAGGGACTCTCTTACCCTTAGAATGCAGAGGCCTACTCACTGAAAAGGGGGACACTCTATTACACAATAATTGGCATGTAAGTTTCTTTTATGAAAAAAAAAATTAGTTTGGACATCAATGTAAGAAGCAATTTGGGCATAGAAGAATACTTGTTATTTTGTGTTGTCTTGGTCATCAAGGCTCTTAAGCAACATGGGCCAAATAAGCTAAAATTTGTAGGCCCAATGACAATAGAAAGCAAGATGGGCATTTTCTTTAAAACCAATAAATTGTCTTTTGTTAAATAAAATAAAATAAGTGACCCAATACCATGAAAGTTTAACATAAGCTTACCCGGGTTTAATGTCTTGCATTAGTGAAAAAATTATTTTTAATAATAATATTTTTTTCCAGTCGAACAAGTAATAAATAAAAAAGAAGCGTTTTTTAATTAATTTAAGCGATAGGCAATTTTAGGCACGTTTGAGATGTAGACCATGTGTTCATACACGGTCCTTGGTCGATATTTTTTTTAATAAAGTAGTCATGTGTGCATTCCCGCTCCTTGACTTTTCAATATTAATTGTATTTAAACCATGTGTACCGACACGTTCTTTGTTTTAATATATATAATCAAATAAGGACTTTGTGAGCTTGCACTCTTCTAGGCCAAAATTATTAATTATTAAGCAGCACTAGACAATAGTAACTTAAGGCAAATAATACACACTTTATCCAAAAATAATTCAAGCCAAATTTTAGTCAAAAAAAGCGACCGTGCTAGAACTACGGGATTCGGGGGAATGCCTTACACCTTCTCCCCGGTTAATAAAATTCCTTACCCCGACTTTGTTTTCGCAGACCAATAATAATAGAGTCAAATCTTCCTTTGATTAGGGATTCAAATAAAAGGTGACTTGGAACACCAACAAAATCAATTCCAAGTGGCGACTCTGTAAATAAAATAATCCCTACTCAATTTTGTCACTTTAATTGAAAAAACCCTTTAATTCACATAATATCATTTTGCGGGTAGAAAAGGTGTGTGACACACCCCATATTTTCGTACGTGGAAGTACACCATAAGTAAATTGATAAAAGCTCGGAAATAAGATGTTAAATCCCGCATTTTCATACGTTAAAGTTTCGTCGTAAGTTAATCGACGTAGACTTGGGAATGAGATAATCGAATCAAAGAAAATGAGTTTCGTTGAAGGTTGTCAACTTGGGATAAAATACGGTCCGGGTTATAATACCCGGTATTTATGGACTAGTGTCATACAAGGTACCACATGACTATGATAGCAAGGTGTATGAGGTATGTTAAAAGTGAGTAGTATTTTAAGTAATTTTAGATAATTCTTAGTTATGTGGATTATTGAGTAATTATGGATTTTTAGTGGGAGATTAATTAAATCTTTGGATAAATCAAAAAACCCACGTGGCAGCAAGCCACCCAAAGCTTTGTGACTCTTAAGTCATCATGGGCTATGTGGCAAGATTAAATCATTTGGATTATGTGGTTAAGCCACCACATAAAGTGGGGCCCACATCCATATATAAGATATCTCAAATTCATGAACAAGCTACTTAAGTAACGTTAAAGCCATTCTAATATGCATATGCATATTATATATCATATAAGCAACGCAAGACCTTCACCAATTCAAATCAACGTGAGAATTTTAGCATCTTCAACAAGATTTCATGGCAATTCAACAAGATTTCAAAGCATCTTAAACAACGTGAGATTTTGCAATTATAAGGGAGTACGGTGCAATCTTTCTCTAGAACATTATACGGATTTTTCCCTACTTCAATCCGCCGTTATGTGTTTTGTTGCAATCGACGTGTGTTAGAGGGATTGTCAAGAGAATTAACTCAGGTATGTTAAGGCTATCCCTTCTTTCTTTTTGGCGTAATCCAAATAATACAAATGAAACGAGCAAAATACGCAGCTTTCATAAATGATTTTTTTCATAGAAATACTAGGGGTGTCTATATTTTTGATTCCCCATGTGAATTATTATTATATCTTCTGTTCATGGGTCTTAGAAAAATACGTATTTGATAAAGTTTATCCGAAAGGCATATTCATTTTTTATGACATTCTGAGAAATCTTATTAACGTTTTTCTTATGCATTTCATGCATTTATACATGTACATTGGCCCGTGACCAGATGGCGTTATATACGCGCATGACCAGAAGACATTATATATGCGTATATTATATGTATATGGGATATGGGAAAATGTTACGGCGTTATATACGCACCATCACCTGATCAGCTGGTATACGTTGATGATTTACCCACAGTGGCCGAGATGATATGATGGGATGCCCTCATAGGCTTGATGATGTTATGAACGCATATACCTAAACATGGTATGATATTTATACGCATATGCATGACGTTGTAAATATTAATGATTCACAGAGTTATTCGGACTTACATGTCGAGTCTTTTACTCCATGTTTCTCTCATGCCTATTATTTACTGATTTTTATTCCTTACATACTTGGTACATTATTTGTACTGACGTCCCTTTTTCTTGGAGACGCTATGTTTCACGCTCGCAGGTCCCGATAGAAAGGTCGAGAGTCCTCCAAGTAGGCTATCAACTCAGCGGAAGGTGTTGGTGCGCTCCATTTGCTCCGGAGTTGCTTGTTTGGTCAGTATTATTTAGACGTGTATTGGTTGGTATAATGGGGTTATGTCCCGACCTTTATGACAATTATGTATTCTTAGAGGCTTGTAGACAGATGTCATGTGTACGGATACTTGTATGACCATGTCGGCCAATGTGTTGAGTTTATAAATAATCATGTTTGCCTTATAGGCCCGTATGTCACGTGTATAAGTTGGTATTTCATGTTGTATTCTACTTGTCTCACGGCAGCCCCTCCGGCACAGTTATCTATGATAGTATGATATATTATGTTGGTACTCGGTTGAGTAAAGTACTGAGTGCCCGTCGCGGTCCATCGATTTGGGTCGTGACAAAAGTGGTATCAGAGCAGTTTTGTCCTAGGGAGTCTGCAAGCCGTGTCTAGTAGAGTTTTGTTTATGGGTGTGTCGTGCACCACACTTATAAGCAGGAAGCTACATGGCATTTAGGACTATCACTCTTTCTTCTTACTCTAGATAGTGTGGTAGAACTCAGTTGTAAGAACTCAATTTCCTAAACTCTATTTTATTGATAATACGATGATGCCTCCATCCAGAAAGACGGTTGGTAAGAGATATAACTATGGAAGAGTTGAGTCAGAGAAACTCAATTTTTGCATCATGATTATGATCGATAAATATGAGGTATTCAACAGATTATGTGTGTACTAAGATGTGTAAGCTTCTTGATAATGATCCATAAGACAAGAATGTCTATACACTCTTACGGTAAAAAGGAATAAGAGAATCGGAAGGTAGACACAAGTTTCAGCAAGTAAAAGAAGCAAGATGAAAAAGGGTACGAGGTACCCAGTTAATGAAGTTTAACAGTATTTACAATTCAAGCAGAGAAATATAAGCATTCTGAGTTACTTTCAACAGTAACAGAGATATATACAATTGATCACATCCATTTCAGTTATGCCCTATGGAGGCTGACATGTGTAGTTTAAGAGAAAGACGGGATATCAGGATCCGAATGGGGTTAGAGTAACCCAAAATGGTGAATGGATTGTTTGTGTTAGATGACATTTCCGAAGGATATTGCAAATGTGGTAATAGACCTCCTTGTGAGACACTCAGATGGTGCACTATAAAATAGTACAGCTAGATATGAGTACTACAAAGATAAGCACTGGAAGCCTTGAAGGGATAAATATTACCTTAGTATGGCTCCCGTCCCTAGTAGAGAAAGAATGTTAGGCAACCCGAAGAGCCAGTAGATGGAGCAAGGGGAGCTAAAATCAAAAGAATGCCTTTGTCGAGTTTTCAGAATAAAGTGATAGACATAAATGTTAGCGGGAAATAAGAAGAGAGTTAATGAAGCATCATGAGTAAGATGTGATACATGGATGACAATGGTAGATCAAAAAAATGACTGTATTACAGAGTCTATAGTCAAGTGAAGGAAAGGACGAGAGGGGAAAGACTTTGAGACAACAAAAAAGTATAGGCCATAAAGTCATATCCTCATCTCAAGAAATAAGTTTGTGACTCCAACGCGACTACCAGAAGAAAAAGTTAGACCCCAGAGTAATAGAAATCAGTATAGACTGGTGAACAAGACAAACTAAACATGAATTAGAGACTGAGTGATTTGATAATAGTCGGCATCATGGGAGATTCAGAGATTGCGTTCCGGCAATAATAGAATGGACGACAGAAGAATAACCTTTAAAGGTCATTCAGGAAGACGCTTCCCTAAAGCAAGCAACGTGAGCAAAGTCAAGCTTAAGGGACCGTATGTGCCAGTTACACTAGGTGTCTCCCTCGTGAGTAAGGAATTTTGTTATCCTTGGTACAAAAGAATTACCGCAAGGCGAGTAAGGATCATCGATGATGTGAAAAGACACCAAAGATGAAGAGGTAAAACATCTATACATAGATCATCGTAGCACTAAATCTTAAGTACTCCCCTAAAGGGGGGAATATGGAGTGATGTGGTAATAAGTCAGAATTAAGTGATTTTAGTAACTATGGAATGGTAAAGGAAGAATGCGATAAACATGAGAAAGGAATGAGATTACATTTATCTGAATCCTACAGATATGCTACGATTCCAGAACATTATGCAAGCACGACGTCAAGGAAAGGAAGTAAGAGTTCATGCCCGAGATATTATTGATAAATAAGGAGCCAGTGCAAGATGTAAGTTAAGATAAAGGAAATAAACCAAGAAAGATTACGCGGAATATTGATATGAGAATGGGCCAACGAATAGTTAGCAGTTGATTCAAGAAAAGCCTAGTTATGGCTAGACAAGAGGATACAAACAAATCAGCATATCGTGCAAGATAAACGTAGTGAACCCCAGCATGGGGAATTCAGTCTCGCAGATACGACATTGTGACCCTTAAGAAATATTCATATAAGAGTTGGGGTAGTTAAAGGTACCGTATGAATGTTATGGAGATAAAAGATAGTCTCACTGGGAAGACCGTCAAAACTTCAGTTCAGGAGCAACCCTACAAGCACAAGGGTGTGGAGGTAAGTAACTACGGATAATTATAGGCAAGGAAGGACATCAAAAGGTCCGTCGAGTATACAATGTAATAAGCTCACAACTTCACAAGAGTCAGAGGGTCCTCCCTAAGTACTACAACGAAAGACTAGCTGAGGAAATAAGGAAGAAGGCTTCAACCTAAGCATAGTGACCTAAAGAGGAAATGGTCTTGTAAAAGCAGTCTCACTACAACATTGTATGCACTCCATGAGAAAGTGGCACTTACCGTGGCTAAGGAACGGGAAGAAAAATCAAAAGTAATATTCGAGATCATATGAGTTGCACAAAAATTTTGACATGCGGGGGAACTAAGATAAGCTAAGTATGTATGCAACAAATGGCAAAACGACCAGGAAAACTAATTGCTTACATTTAAAGAAAGTTGAGAAGGAACGGAAGGAATTATTCGATCAATGATGCAGAGTGAGTTTCGTTATGAATGCACTTTAAATTTCAGAGTATTATACATGCAGCATATATGTTGACAATCATACAACCGTAGAAGACTCTGGTATAAGTTAAAAGAAAGCATTGAGTCCAGGTCATAAATAAGGGATTGAATTGTTAGATGATAGTATCACAGATATTCCATAGCGGCTATGAAAGACTAAAGTAATAACTAATACTAGGAACCGCAGGTCGGAAGATAGCTTAAGCCTACACAAAGGCTGATCGGAAGGAAGAGGAAACTAAAGAGTTACATCAACGAAGCAAATCAGGAGTCTGATTATTGGACCCAGAAAATTTTAGACATCATGATTGAGAACATTGTAGGATCACTCTTAAATATTAGAGGTACAAGAGAGATAGTATAGTAGCCATATTCTATAACGGCTCTACGATAAAGCCAGTTAGAAAAGTACCAGTCTCATAAGAAATCAGTATGAAGCTCTCACCAGATTGTGTATGTACCAGAGCTGCAAGGATTATAATAGAGCTTCAAGTTGTGGATGTAAATTATACCTATATGGAAGGGAGGTCATGAAAGAGATAGAAGATGTGATGCTAGACTTTAAGGTAAGTAAGGTAAAGGTGAACAACGTACGAGATACTCAAATGCAGAAGGTAGTGAATAGTCCATACTTCAGATAGAAGGCTAGAAGCACTGGGATTCAGTATCCACGAATAATAGCAGCGTCGTCAATGGCATATTTTCTAGCCTATGATTTCTATGTATCGAGAGGTCTAGCTAAAAGAGTAAAGAAGAGTTAGCAACGATGTGATGTCTCGCTTGATGTTTCAGGATGAAATAAGGAAATCTATGATGCATACAAGTTGAAGGAAGGTTACGAGTAGTATAAATAGATATGTGTAGATCTCAATCTAAAGTATGGTATAGCGACAAGGTTTTAGGAAAACATGAGTAAGGACAAAGAAAGGCAACTGAGAAGGTAACGAGAATGGATAAGTCATCGGGATTAAACCCATAAAAACAAGAGAGCTAATGGTTTCTCTAAGTTATGGAAAGTTCAGTATAGCCTGAATGAACTCAAATGAGTCTAAGACTAATAAAATTTAGAGGAGATGGAATGATACTCTGTTAATATAATAAGGGTGTAATTGTGATAGATAAAGGATGACGTTTGGGCCTTCAATTGAGTAATGATTTAAAAAAAAGGGATTTCATGAATTGTACAGGATTAAAATACCTACGTAAGGTGAATCACATTGGGATGCTATGAAATACGATTATGGAAGTATGGTGAAAAATCACTTCAAATGTTCCTTGATGCAACGTGAGCCCTAGTGATTACGCAAGAGGTCAAGTTATCAGTGGTAGATTATGGATCAACATTAAGTTGAATCAACAATGGATGGGTAAAAGTTACAAAGTATGAGATGAAATTAGGCCATCAGTCTTAAGATGAACAGTAATGAAGAAGCATTAAAATACTTAGCTTTATGCATATAGGATGAGCAATAAGAGTGACTTGGAGTTTGGTAACAGACCTCAGTAACAGTAAACCGAATTAAAAGTTATGGTATAGTATGACCTACTTAGATGTAGTAAAGCCATAGATGCCCAGAGGTACAACTTGTCATAATTCTGTATATGTTCACAAAGTGAGGCCTAGAGATTGGCTAAAAGCTAGAGGGAAGAGGAGGGAAGGGTCGCATAGGCGCACATACAAAGTCAGAGTCGCACAAGTTGCATGATAGAATGTAGCAACAGTTACGAGATTGAAAGAATTCCGACCACAAGTCATGGTGTGAGAAAGAGGCCTAAAGGGGGGAAGCCCTGGCCTTTGGATTTACTTACAAAATAGTTGCCTAGATGGCAAGGAGAGTATTAAAGTATTCGGAAGACATAGGTTATGAAAATGATAAGCGCATCAGTCAACATTCGAGGACGAATGTTCCAAAGGGGGGAATGATGTTATACCCCATATTTTCGTACGTGGAAGTACGCCATAAGTAAATTGATAAAAGCTCGGAAATGAGATGTTACATCCCGCATTTTTATACGTTAAAGTTTCGTCGTAAGTTAATCGACATAGACTTGGGAATAAGATTATTTTTGAGGTTATAAGCATGTATGTTATTTATAACATGCGATAAATAAGTGTCGTGGAGGTTAAAGGGTAATCGAATCAAAGAAAATAAGTTTCGTTGAAGGTTGTCAATTTGGGATAAAATACGGTCCGGGTTATAATACCTGGTATTTATGGACTAGTGCCATACAAGGTACCACATGACTATGATAGCAAGGTGTATGAGGTATGTTAAAAGTGAGTAGTATTTTAAGTAATTTGAGATAATTCTTAATTATGTGAATAATTAATTAATTATAAATTTTTAGTGGGAGATTAATTAAATCTTTGGATAAATCAAAAACCCCACGTGGCAGCAAGCCACCCAAAGCTTTGTGACTCTTAAGTCATCATGGGCTATGTGGCAAGATTAAGTCATTTGGATTATGTGGTTAAGCCACCACATAAAGTGGGACCCACATCCATATATAAGATATCTCAAATTCATGAACAAGCTACTTAAGTAACGTTAAAGCCATTCTAATATGCATATACATATTATATATCATATAAGCAATGCAAGACCTTCACCAATTCAAATCAACGTGAGAATTTTAGCATCTTCAACAAGATTTCATGGCAATTCAACAAGATTTCAAAGCATCTTAAGCAACGTGAGATTTTGCAATTATAAGGGAGTACGATGCAATCTTTCTCAAGAATATCATACGGATTTTTTCCTACTTTGATCCGCCATTATTTGTTTTGTCGCAATCGACGTGTGTTAGAGGGATTTTCAAGAGAATCAACTCAGGTATGTTAAGGCTATCCCTTCTTTATTTTTGGCATGATCCAAATAATATAAATAAAACGAGCAAAATACGCAACTTTCATAAATGACTTTATTCATAGAAATACTAGGGGTGTCTATATTCTTGATTCCCCATGTGAATTATTATTATATCTTATGTTCATGGGTCTCAGAAAAATACGTAGTTGATAAAGTTTATCCGAAAGGCATATTGATTTTTATGACACTCCAAGAAATCCTATTAACGTATTTCTTATGCATTTCATGCATTTATACATGTATATTGGACCTATGACCAGATGGCGCGTTATATACGCGTATATTATATGTATATGGTATATGGGAAAAGGTTATGGCGTTATATACGCCCCACCACATAATCAACTGGTATACGTTGATGATTTGCCCACATTGGTCGAGATAATATGGTGGGATTCCCTCAGAGGCTTGATGATGTTATGAACGCATATACCTAAGCATGCTATGACATTTATACGCATATGCATGACGTTGTAAATATTAATGATTCACAGAGTTATTCGGACTTACATGTCGAGTCTTTTACTCCATGTTTCTCTCATGTATATTATTTACTGATTTTTATTCCTTACATACTCGGTACATTATTTGTACAGACGTCCCTTTTGCCTGGGGACACTGTGTTTCATGCCCGCAGGTCCCAATAGACAGGTCGAGAGTCCTCCAAGTAGGCTATTAGCTCAGCGAAATGTGTTGGTGTGCTCCATTTGCTCCGGAGTTGCTTGTTTGGTTAGTATGATTTAGACGTGTATTGTTTGGTATGGCGGGGCTATGTCCCGACCTTTATGACAATTATATACTCTTAGAGGCTTGTAAAAAGATGTCATGTGTACGGATACTTGTATGGCCTTGTCAGCCTATGTGTTGAGTTTATAAATAATCATGGTGGCCTTATAGGCCCGTATGTCATGTGTATAAGTAAGTATTTCATGTTGTATTCTACTTGTCTCACGGCAGCCCCTCCAGCTCAGTTATCTATGATAGTATGATACGTTATGTTGGTACTCGGTTGAGTAAAGTATTGGGTGCCCGTCGCAGCCCATTGGTTTGTGTCGTGACAAAAGTTACGTCATTTCTACATCTAGATCCTCGAATAAGATAATATGAATTTGAAGTTCATAAAAAGATAATTCATCTGCAATATATTGCAAAGCATGCAAGACGCATTTGCTGACCCAAAGAAAGTAACTATATTCTCACTGAAAATGCTCCTATTAAGTCCTAGAAGGACAAAGTCTATGGTACGCTTAAAGCAAATAGACAAATCGGTTTCAAATAAACTTCTTAATAAAGAATATGAGAAAATGATCAAAATGATCATTATAAAGGAGGCAAGTGATCTAGAAGATCACATGACATAATATTTCATAAATTCTCAGGAGATGTTCAGGTACCTGAAAATATAAATGACGAAATCTCTATGTTATGTCTTTATGAAAAAATATTGGAACCGATATAAAATGTTCGTCGACGACATCTATCATAGCGCTAAGTATAGATGAGGACCTCAAGTCTGTCAAATACATGCACAAAAATATTGGCCAAATAGAAGAGACACAATTCAAATAGAATTGGTTTCATATGAAAGACATGAAGTTTTAGACATATAGTTCAAATACTTAAAAGTATAAAGTCAATGGTGTGTGCAATCACTTTATCTATCTTATATGTATAGCATGACATTAAAACTTGATATGCATCTAAAGTCCATTCATATGGCTTATTTGACTATACTTATATGATGATCCCTGAAGGATTTCAATTGCTTGAAGCATATACAATTCTTGATCTTGAAGTACCACATGCTCAGTGCAATTTATGCACAAATGTATCTTGCTATAACTAAAAGCATAATAATGTGATAGCGATAATTATTTTTGCCACTATGGAGATATTGAAAAAGTCATTCCATGACATTATATGAAGATATTATATATCTATCAAGAATGATGATTTCAAGGTGCAATATATTCATTCAAGTTAATATGGATGATTTGTTTATCAAATCTCTACCAACGACCTTTTGAAGATGGTGCACAAGATTGAAATGTGAAGGCTCAAGGATGTGAATTGATAAGCTCATCGGGGGGAGTTAATACACGTTGTACTCTTTTTCCCTTACAAGGTTTTATTCCACTGGATTTTCCTTGCAGGATTTTTAACGAGGCAACCAAAAGACGTATTGTTAGATATGTGTACTCTTTTCCTTCACTAGAATTTTTCTCACTATGTTTTATTCTAGATAAGATTTTAACGAGGCACATTATCTATTGAATAGACATTCAAGGGTGAGTGTTATAAATATAATTATATTTAAGGTGAATGTCTATATTTTAGAATGATTTTAGGGATTTTACTTGGTGGCTAAGTCACTCTTTCTCTATAAATAGAGGAGTCTTATTCCATTGTAATTAATCCCAAATCAATAAGAATTCTCTCTCCCTATTTTTCTCTGTAATATTCTTCTTCCTCTTTTATTGTTTCATAACAAGATACAATTTATAACACCGTGAATAAATGGGGGTTATGGATTTTAAAAGCCACAACCTAAGAAGTAATTTATAACACATTAAATAATTGGGGGTTATGGACTTGAAAAGTCACAACCTTCAATAAAGAGGCGTGAGATATGGATGTAGACTTTTAAAATAAGATAAATGGTTTGAAAAGGGGAAAAATAAAAAAAAATGAGAAAAAAGATAAATAGTCTCTCTCTCTCTCTCTCTCTCTCTCTCTCTCTCTCTCTCTATATATATATATATATATATATATATATATATATATATATATATATATATATATATATATATATATATATATAGATGTTGTTCTCTTCTTTTCCTTATGGGAAAATGTCTAAAATTGCACCTGTACTATCTCAAAATTGCTAAATACTCCCTTTATTCTACTTTATGTGAACTTATTATTATTTGAGGAGTAAACTAAAACTTTCATTTATTATGTTTTTTTACAATAATTTTTAAATGTTTGATTTATTAGTTATTATAACTTATAGTATATATATATAAACTTTGTTTCAAAAAATTTAATCGATTTGACCATCATACTCCAACAAGATTTATATAAACCGGAACAAAGGGAGTAGTATTATTCGTGATTTGGATCAATTTATACCTTTGTGTTATCGAATAATCTTGTATTTATCGTTGTCGTTAACGAATCTCCAACTTAAAATAAGCGGTCACTCAATTTTACATGTCAAAATACTTCGAGGAAAAAGGTTTAAATTTAGACATCTATTTTTTGTTATGGTTTAAAGTTACTCCTGTTATACTTTTAGTTGGAAATCCGTTAAGGATCAAGAAAAAAAATAGATTTCTTTTGTAATGGCAGGATAAAATTAAACCCAAAGTATAACGGATGACAAAATTACTCAATTTCGAATAATATAGGAAATAATTAGATTCTTCACCTTTTTTTTCTTTTTAGTGTTTCAAACAAATTTAGTATGTACATTTATTGTTTTAAATTATTTTCTAAATAGCACTTTCCATATTTAATTACTTTTAAAATTTCTGAAGCTCTGGAATGGAACTAGTTTCATTTTCTTGATTGCTACAAGATTAACAGAAAATTCATATGATTTGGAAGAATGTACCATTTTAATATTCGGTAAGAGTAGTATAAGATCTTGTTTGAATTTAGAAAACTAACCGCAAAATCTTGCACCCTAGTTATATCACTTGTCACTTATCAAGTACTCCTAGTAAAGCTTCAAAGCCACACCAAGTTCTAATGGCACACATTTCTCAGTATGTTTAAGGAGAAGAAAGAGGCAAAGAGCCTTTGTCCAGTTGCCAGTGAAAAAAAACTAACTCAGCACCTAATATCTTCACCAAACAAATAAATACAGGATAAGTTTGCACATAAATTTTCCATCCCTGTTAATTAATATACATTCCCACCTCGTTCTATCACATAACCATAAGAAGTTGATATAATTTGATGCAAATACCATCTACGAGTATGTATTTTCCAAGAAAGTTGGCTTCTGCATTAAGAAGGGGAACATTGGCATAACTGGTAAAGTTACTATCATATGACCAGGAGGTCGAAGGTTCAAGCCGTGAAAACAGCCTCTTGCAGAAATGCAAGGTAAGGCTGCGTACAATAGACCCTTGTGATCCGGCTCTTCCCGGACCCTGCGCATAGAGTAAGCTTAGTGCACCGGGCTGCCCTTTGGCTTCTGCATTAAAACTTGGAAGCAAACAAGAGGGGTACTTTCTCCCCATGTTACAAATAGAGGCCATGGATGGACCAAAGCTATTATAAGTAGAACATATTCTGTGACCAGCAATTATTATCTATTCGGAAACATGAAATTATTGAAATCATACATCTTTAAAATAGGGGAAGAACCAAGCATTCTCATATGCACCATACAGAAAAAAGGAAGTTTATGCCTCATTTCCCTTATTATTGTTATCCCTTCTTCTCCTTTGTGGATGTTTGGGTGGCATGGAAGGTATTTGCAGTAGAAGTTTTGCTTTGTATTCATCATTTTGAACCCCAGCCACCTCCTCCTGGTGTCAAAATCTGAAGTATTTCCCCAGCCTGCACCTCGATTGTGTTTTTACCACCAACATACACCTTCCTTTTATCTTTCGTGACGAGGAAATTAGCACCTCGAGCCCCATCTTTTCCACCCATCAGCCCCCTCGGTGCATGCACACGCCTTTCTGATAGGATGCTCACAATGACCGGCCGCCTGAATTCAATCTCCCTGATAATGCCATCACCTCCTTTATGTTGTCCAGCACCTCCACTATTCTCTCTTATTCCAAACTTATGCAATATAACTGGGTATCTTTGCTCAAAGATCTCTGGATCTGTCATTCGGGTGTTGGTCATGTGACACTGGACTGCACTCGTCCCATCCCAAGTAGGACCAGCTCCACTTCCACCTCCAATTGTTTCATAGTAACCAAAAGTGTCATCCCCAAAGGTTAAATTATTCATGCAACCCTGTGAGCAGGCACAAGCTTGGAATGCAGTAAGAACGACGTCAGTTATCCTCTGTGACGTAAGGACATTACCACCCACCACTGCAGCCTTGTCACTTGGAGAGAGAAATGAACCAGGAGGTATATAAATCTTTACAGGAGCCAAGCAACCTTGATTGAGAGGGATATCAACGTTCACCAAACAGCGTACGCAGTAAATGACTGCAGCAGCTGTCACTGCCTCTGGGGCATTCCAATTACCATAAACTTCTGGGCTGGTTCCGGAGAAATCAAAAAATGCTTCTCCCTTCATAGAATCTATAGTAAGCTTTAAGTGTATGGTAGACCCATCATCCATGTAATCTTCCTCTTCAATAGTCACTACGCCTTCCTTTCCGGACATTTTTGCTTCAGAAGAAACTCTCGCGGCAACAGATTTAAGCATTTCTCTCACTGCTTCTTCAGCATTAGCCTGAACATAGTTCATGTATGCTTGGACAGTTTCCAGACCATATTGCTCAATAAGCTCGTTGATAAGGGTAATTCCTCTCTGATTTGCAGCTACTTGTGCATGAAGGTCAGACAAATTATCTTGAAGCCTGCGCGTTCCTGGAATGTTATGAGTTGATTCCTCAGAACAAGGGTAACGAAGAAGTTTGGTGATTCCTTCTTCTTGAAAAGTTCCCTTCTCAACAAGCTTGAATGCTTTTATTGCTGCTCCTTCCTCCCATATGAACTTTGAGAAAGGCGGCATACTTCCAGGAGTAATACCTCCAATCTCTGCATGATGCCCTCTACTTGCAACAAAGAATATCAATCTACCTTTGTTAAAAACAGGTGTAATTACAGTTATATCAGGCAGGTGGCTACCACCAGCAGAAGGATGATTGGCAACTAAAACATCTCCCTCATTTAGATTATCACCCCAGTGCTTCAGCTGCCACCGAACAGTGCTCGACATAGCCCCCAAGTGCACAGGAACATGGGGTGCATTTGCCACAAGCCCACCATCAGGGCCAAAAAGTGCGCAAGAAAAGTCTAGCCGCTCTTTAATATTTGTTGATATAGAAGTCCTCTGCAAGGTGCGCCCCATCTGTTCAGCTATTCCCATAAACCGGTTGTTGAAAATTGAGAGCTGCACAACATCTGCAACTTTTTCATCTACTTTTGCAGTATTGGAAGCCGACTCGATCTCTATTTTAATGTTGCCATATTTTGTAATAATGGCCTTGCAGTTGGGCTCAACAATGACAGTGCTATTGCCATTCATGATAATTGCTGGGCCAGGAACAACATTCCCATATGACAGATTTTCAAGCTTAAATAAAGGAGTGTCATTCCATCCATTCCCAAAGTATACTTTGTAGTGACTTTCAATTTTAGGGGCACCAGGGGAAGAATCTAGGGCTCGAGGCTTCAGTATGTTAGTGACTCCAACACCGCGAACCCTAACATCACATATAACTATATTCCTGTTTTGAAGTTTAAATCCGTACTCCCGCTGGAATAACTTGACAAATTCGGCAGCATAATCAGGAGGTGACCCATCATCATTGGTTGGTCTCTTTACCATGATTGCGGTGTCTGTTCCCTCATACCTTAAGTTTAAGTATGTTTCGCTGGTGATACTTTCTTCTCTGAATCCTTGCTCCTGCAGCTTATCCATCACCTGCTTCAGCAAGATAGTTTCTCTGCGAGAAGCTTCAATCACAGAATCAGGGCCATAAACAGCAGAATACGGCTCTTGCGCATCTTCTACCACATCAGCTAACCCCATACCATATGCACTTAAGATTCCACATAACCTGTGAATAAGAACTTCCTTCATTCCAAGTGATCTAGCAATGGCACAGGCATGTTGAGGACCTGCACCTCCGAAGCAAGCAAGAGCATGGTGGCTTGTTTCATGACCCTTCATTTCTGTCAACTGCCGTATTGGGCGGCACATGGTCTCATTGGCAACATTCACAAAACCTTGTGCAATCTCCTCTACCGTCATGTCCCTTGCAGATGAATCCTGGCTCTTTCTGTAGGAATTGATTTGCCTCGCAAGTTTTTCAAACTCTTCCCTCGTAGCATCAATGTCTAATGGCTGGTCCTCATTGGGACCAAAAATGGACGGGAAAAAATCAGGAATGACATATCCTAAGATAAGATTTGCATCTGTAACTGCTAGTTGCCCGCCTTTCCGGTAACAAACTGGTCCTGGGTGTGCACCCACTGAATCTGGTCCCACCCGGAAAGAACCAAACTGAAATTTTAACTTTGATCCACCGCCAGCAGCGACTGTGTTTACATCGAGCTGAGGTGCTTGAATTATTGCACCAGCAACCTGGGTTTCTATAACTTGTTCATAGGTACCAGCATATCGGCTGACATCAGTAGAGGTACCACCCATGTCAAAACCGATTAGGGCCTTGTCTGTTTCAATCCCAAAGAGTGTCTGAGAGTAACCAACTACACCACCAGCAGGACCTGACAAAATTGCTTTGTGGCCTGAAAATCTATGTTCTGGTGCAAGCCCTCCATCCGACTGCATAAATAAAACATTCAACTTTCCTAGGCCTTCATCAAATTTGGACATGAAACCTGACAAGTATTCTTTAATAACAGGAGTCAAATATGCATCTACACTTGCTGTAAATCCTCGAGGAACAGCTCGGACCATAGGAGTCAAAGCAGATGATATAGATACATGCCTGAAGCCCAAACTAAGAGCTAACTTTTCCAGAAGTATTTCATGCTGGGGAAAAGTATAAGAGTGGAGCAAAACCACAGCTAAGCAACTAATACCCCTTTGCAGCAAAGCATTCAGCAAAGGTTTCAGAGCTTCCTCATCGAGTGGCTTTACAACCTTGACAAGCTCGCCTGAAACACCTTGAACAAGTGATGCAGAAGAGTCTAAATTTACTCCTCCCTCCTTATCAAGAACAAGCTCAACTCTCTCATCAACCTCTACAACCTCCTCATAAAGATTTGATGGTTTTGATACAGTGAGGTCAAATATATGCGGACGAGCCTGATTACCAATCTGGAGCAAATCCCTAAAGCCTCGAGTGACACAGAGTGCAATTCTCTCCCCTTTCCTCTCCAACAATGCATTTGTTGCCACGGTTGTACCCATCCTCACCCATTCGATCTTATCAGTAGGAATTTTCGAACTACGGGGAATTTTCTTTCCAGTAAATTCCTCCAAAATCCTCCTTATTCCTTCAACTGGAGCATCATCATAATTAGAAGGATCAACTGACAACAACTTCATGACTCGGCCTTCAGATTTTCCAGGAATTTCTGCATAGACATCAGTAAAAGTGCCCCCTCTGTCGATACAAAATTTAAGTTTTCCTTCACTTTGACTCCCCATTGCTCAACTACAGGTATTGCAAGAAATGACTCGATTATACAAGAAATTGCAATAACCTGGTAGATTACCTGTTAAATAAAGTGAAAAAGGATTTGGTCACAAAAATGATAAACTCAATTACCCAAGGAGTTATAGGAGCAAAATAAACACAGTATCACCGCAGACTATGCACCACAAGATATTGCAGACAAGAGGAGCATCAAACACTACACTGGAAGGGAAAAGATAAATATATTCATGTGATGTAATGTTGATATTGTCGCATCTAATGATCAATAAAGCCATCAACCAATAACAAGAAAATGCACAAGAACAAAGAGCATCAAACACTATCAATGTAGGGATAAGCTGTTGCATTAAAGTGCTTGAGCATCAATATCCTAGCTTCTGAGAATCAAAAAAACAAGCAGCCCAGAAACAAGAAACTGCTAACAAAAACAAAAAAGAAACAACAAAAAGGAGCATCAAAATTATAACTTTTTACCATGAAGAGCATTAAACACTACAACTAAGGGAGAACTGAGAAGAAGCCATGGATAATATGGTTATCCGACGATTAACCCATTTTTTATCCGTATTAAATATGGGTCGGGTCGGATAATTTATCCGTTTTAGACCGGTCCCATATCCGACCCGACCTGCCCGTTTGCCACCCCTAGTGGGAGGTACCCAAAAGAATGGCCTGAGGTGTGCGGAAGCTGGAGTATTGATATTATTCCTTCTAAGAATAAAAAAAGCAAGCAACCCAAAAACAAGAAATTGCCTAAGCAAGAAGGCATCATCAATACTATAATTGAAAGAAAAAGAATATGCACTCAAGTACTTGAGTTTTGAATATCTTGAATCTGACAATCAATGAAGCAAGCAAATCCTAAACAAGAGAACAAACAAACAAAATCAACATATGGGTTTGCATCTATTCAAGTGCTTAAGTGTTCATATATGAGAGCCAATAAAGCAAGCAACCCAAAAACAAGAGACTGGCCAAACAAAATTAATAGATGGGTCTAAAATACTAAGCTTTTAATTGCAAAAGAGATCCACAATACATCAATATATTGACAAATCTCAATCATATTCCCAGATATAAAACGAGACAATTATTACGGATATATAAGCAAAAGGTACCTTATAGCAGAAACTCTTAAGTCAAATAGGGTATCAAATTGATGAGCTCATAATGCGGCGTCAAATTAAAAGAGAAGCTGATTTTTTCTCAATCTACAAATCCATTGCTAGATAAATGATTCAACTGTTTGCTGATCAGCTGATGACTAGGATTGAAATATGAAAAAAAAACTGATATTCTGTACGAAACTTCGCGGAAAATTGAGTGTCAAACGGCGTACGTGCGTTAGTGATGATGAGGAAAAGGCATATAAAGGACGAGGATTTTGCTAACAAAGCTACTTATTCTTCCCTATCTTTTTTTTATTAATTTTAAAATGCAAATGGCATCCAAGTTGTTTGGATTTTATTTGTTTGGGAAAGAAATAGTTTAAGAAAACGAAGTTAAAAGGAGAAAAAAATAATTGAAGATTGAAAACGATTAAAAATCTTTATTGGCAAAAAAAAAAGGGTTGTTCTGATTTTGGAAAACAGTCCTTTAACATTTTCTCTTTGTTCGCTTACGGAAACAAAAAAACTTATTTTTTGGTTTGTTTTCGTTTGGAAAACCAATAGGTACAATTTGGTAAAATTTTACCTTTGTTTATATCAAGTTAATAGAAACATGATATGTATTTGTACATTTGCTTTTATCGCTTAAACACTTAACTAATACTCCCTCTGATCCACTTTAAGTGATATTTTTGTCTTTTTTTTTTTGTAGTCCACAATATTTAACTTTTTCAGATATCAAGAAGAAATTAATTTCTCCTTTCCAAAGTTTCACTTGGATTAAAGTGCCTATGAGTAGTTTGTTATATTTCCAATAAGCAAATTAAGGTTAATATGGTCAATTTCATTATTAATTAATGCTAAAAAGTAAATTTCTTAATATGTATGAAAATAATCAAAAAAATCACTTAAAGTGAACCGGAGGGAGTACATGTTTTTACTTTATTAAACCACTTAATCATAATAACAACCTAGTAAAATCCCACAAGTGGGGTCTTGGGAGGGTAGAGTGTACGCAGACCTTACTCTTACTCTATGAGGAGTAGAGAAGCCGTTTCCGATAGACTCTCGGCTAAAAAAAACCACTTAACCATGACAAGTTAAATTAATTTGGTGTAAACACCTAATGCGGTCAAGTATTTATGTTACATTTTCCTTCGGTCATGTTCTTTTATTTGCGTCTTCGCAACTTTACATGACAAATGAAACCCCTAATAAAAAATACAAAATAAGCAAAGATCGGCCCCAAGGGAGAAGTAGCCTCGAAGCGATGAAGGGTGTGGTCGAAGAGTCAGCAAAGATCAAGGGCGTGAAGTCACTGTAGTTCAAGGTCGAGGTCGAGCATCTTAGACAGAGTTATAATGGCTAGTTCTAAGATAAGACGTAAAAGAGAATATTTTAGTGGATATTCTATGCACATGTATTATTAGGGTTTCTAGGAATATGTTCCTATAGATAATAAATTGTGTCGAGAAAATTAAATAAAGATCGAAAAATATTGCAACAATCGTAGTATTTGATTTTAAATAATTTGAGTGTACAATCTCTATGAATCCTCTAATTCTTCTTTTCAATAATAAATAAATTCAAGGCCCTCTGAGCTTGATCTTGAATCTATATTTGTTTCCACGAACGATAATTTTGAATTCAACTAGTACGAACTTTGATTTGAACTCGTACTCCTTGACTCTTGACTTGCTCTTCGTTCTTGAGCTTGAACTTGATTTCTTGAACTTAAACTTGATTGCTTGAAGCTTGAAACTTGTAGAGTAATTTGCGGCGTTTGATCCACGAGCTCTCTCTTGATTCTTGTTATAACTTCCGATCCCTTTTCTGGGTTATGAAAACCCCTATTTATAGTTGTGGAAGGGAGGAGTTGTGATAAGAACAAACTCTTTCCGACCAATCAAATTGAAGTGTGACATGACCGCATTTGATTGGCCAGAACATGTCACTTGCACACGTGGCATGATTTCATTGGCCTTTTAATGTGACTTGGCATGCCTTGGCATTTTGACACGTGGCATGATCCCATTGGCTCTTCCGTTTGACTTGGCGTGCCACGTCATTTGACACATGTCACCAAACAGGGCCTCTAGGAAGATGATATCTTGGGCTTAATGAAGTGGGCCCATCACTTTAGCCCAATTAAATGGGCTAGCCCAATGGATTAAGACTTATTTATTTAATCCATATATGTTGGACTTATATAACTAATCTAATTATATGGCCCAATAAATTTATTTGAACTAATATATCTTGAATTTAAAATATAGTCCAAATTACTTTGCGAACATTCACTCGACTACTAAGCCTACGGGCTACTTTTATTTCGAGTTCGAGCAAGCACTCACTCGACCATTACGCCTACGGGCTACATTACTTCGAGTTCGAATCATTCACTCGACGACTAAGCCTATGGGCTACTTTTATTTCGAGTTCGAGCAAGCACTCACTCGACCATTATGCCTACAGGCTACATTACTTCGAGTTCGAATCATTCACTTGACGATTACACCTACGGGCTACTTTCATTTCGAGTTCGAGCAAACACTCACTCGACTATTACGCCTACGGGCTACATTACTTCGAGTTCGAAACATTCACTCGACTACTAAGCCTTCGGGCTACTTTCATTTCGAGTTCGAACAAACACTCACTCGACCATTATGCCTACGGGCTACACTACGTCGAGTTCAAATTATTCACTCGACTACTAAGCCTATGAGCTACATTTATTTCGAGTTCGAGCAAGCACTCACTCGACCATTGCGCCTATGGGCTACATTACTTCGAGTTCGAATCATTCACTCGACGACTAAGCCTACGTGCTACTTTTATTTTGAGTTCGAGCAAGCACTCACTCGACCATTATGCCTACGTGCTACATTACTTCGAGTACGAATCATTCACTCGATGACTAAGCCTACGGGCTACTTTTATTTCGAGTTCGAGCAAGCACTCACTCGACCATTATGCCTACGGGCTATACTTTTTCGAGCTCGAATCATTGACTCAACTAATAAGCCTAAGGGCTACATCACTTCAAGTTTGAATAAGCGCTCGCTCGATTATAGAGGCTACGAAGCAAGTCGGCAAAAAAGGGATATTTCTATATACAAAATTGTTTACATAATTGATTATACTGTAAAAAATTAAGGACTAAGCTTCCTGGTCATCCCCAGAAGCGGTTTCTTCTCTATCGGGCTCCCCCCATTCTCGGATTCGCTCTTACTCCCATCATCATCATCATTGTCATCATCATCGTCATCGGAAACCAAGGCTTCATCATCGACTTCAAGTTCTTTGGCCCTTTTTATCTCTTCAGAGAGGTCAAAACCACGAGCATGGATCTCCTAGAGGGTTTCCCTCCGAGATCGGCACTTAACAAGTTCAACGACCCAATGTGCTCGAGTATCGGCGGTCTCGACTACCTCTCTTGCTTAGACCTGGGCAGCGTTAGCATTGTCCCGATAGACGGCCACGAGTGCATCCGCATCGGTCTTTGCCTTTTCGGCATCAGATTCGGCCTTGGCAAGTACAGAGGCCAACCGAGCCTCGAGCTCCTCTATTCTTCATGCTTGAACCAGACATTTTTCCTTCATTCTCTGAAGTTGGGTTTCAGCCGATGATAACTGGGCTTGAGCAGTTTCTTTCTCTGCAGCAAAGCGGTCCATACCTTCTTTCCACTACAAAGACTCTACTTTTATCACGTCGACCTCCTCACGAAGCTTCCCGATCATCTCAATTTTTTGCTGCAACTGTGAGACCGAAAAATTAGCCATCGTTCTGGTATCAATCCCATAGGATTTTAAAAGTATCATTACCTGCTCAGACAGATCGGTCTGATCTCGGTAAGCCTTGGCCAACTCAGCTCGGAGGTCTTTTATTTCCTCTTCCCTTTGCCCTAAGAGAAGTTTTATGGAGTTCCTCTCATCAGTAACCCGCTGAAGGTCGGCCTCGTATCGACGCAGCTCGTTTTAGGACCAAGAACATGCCTCTCGATGAACTGCCGCTGCCTACAAAGATACAAGAAATGAAGTTAGAAACGAAAAGTAAGCATAAAGGTAGTACCGACAAAATAATTTTAAAACTTACCTGATTCAAAGCCTGCTGCACCCCGTGAAAAAGACCTGATTTATCACTAGTACCGACAACATCCTCGATACCGGTAAACAAGTCATGAAAGGGATCCTCTCCATCATAAGGCCTGTCTAGATAGAGGGCCCCCAAAGATTGGGCTTCCCGAATCACCTATGCGGAAAAAGCGGGAAATGTGGGCGAATCTTCGATTGCTGCTGCCCCAAATAAATCACTTGGAGAATTCTCTTCGGTTCGAAGGGATTCAAGAGGGGGCCCTTCAGACATATCCCCCATATGTTGGCTCCGATAGGATGCGTCTTCGATCTCCGACAACTCAGGGACTCCGCCCGAATTTTTCTCCGGTATACCCTCAGCTCGAGGCGGAGCCTCATGAAGCATCATCAATCCAGCTGCCGATGGGGAATCGGTTGTTCTCTTCGTTCGGGCCGCCAGCGCGGACCCATTATTTTCTTCTTCTTCTTCTTCTTCTTCTTCATTATCTCCATCCCATAGATGCAGAACTGATTTCACGGTCAAAGGAATGACATTCTTGTTCGGCTTACGATCTGTCCTCTTCTTTGGTTTTGGATCTTCGGGAACGGAGGCTCTTTTCCTTTTATTTTCCTTCACCGGCTTTGGGATAGTGGCCAAAGTTTCTTCCTCGACGGACAAGGGCCTCAAAACCGCATCTTTTCCCAAACCTGCATATAGAAATTTTTATTAAAATATTTGGAAGTCATCTCGTTCGAATTATCAAAGAGTACGAGAAAGAGGCTTACCGTGATTTTTGGCCTCCTACCAACCCTTTGATAAATCACACCATGAGCGCTCGACGTATGTGGAGGTCGAAACAAGAGCTCGTACCCAATCGGGAACTGCTCCGGGCATCCAGAAAACCGATGCATCACAAAAAGAAGAGTATCGATGAGAAAAGAAATAAAAGAACAAAATAGAAGGAAGTAACAGCAGGATCACACTTACGTTTCATATTCCACTCCTCGGAAAAGGGCATCTTTTTTGTTGGAATCAGGTCCGAAGTCCTCACTCGAACGAACTTGCCCATCCAGCCCCGATCCCTATCCTCGTCAATGCTCGAGAACATAGCCTTGGTATCCCGATGCTGAAGTTTTATTAGCCCTCCTTGAAAAAGTCGAGGACGGTATAATCGGATAAGATGGTCGAGGGTGAACGACATCCCCTCGATTTTGTTCACAAAGTATCATATCAAGATAACGATCCGCCAAAAAGAATGATGGACCTGGCCTAGGGTTATTTGGTATTGACGAAAGAAATCAATAATAACGGAATCGAGGGGACCTAACGTGAAAGTGTAAGTATACACATTCAAAAACCCTTTTCACATAAGTGGTGATATCTTCGTCAGAAGTAGGAATTATTATTTCTTTTCTATCCCAATTGCAATCTTTCTTTAGTTGTTTGAGGTGCTTTTCGGTTATCGAACACATGTACCTCGATACTGGCTCACATCGGCCAGGGACCGATGAGGCTTTATCGACCTTAAAATCAGAAGTAAGAACACACGCCCCGGGAACGCACTCCTCAAACTATGGTTCTGCCGGTGTTTCATCGGCGATACACTGTGAAGATGAAGCCTTCTCTTTCTGAGAAATGTTTTGTGACGTTTTCGCTATTTTCGAATTCAAAGGTGAGGAGTCGAAGAAAGTGACAAAGATTTGGTAAAATTGAGGGGGAAGGGGGCGTTTTGCAAAGAGAAATCACAGATTTGCGGGTAAGCCAGAGAATACGAAAAGGGACTTGAGAAATTTGGAAGATTGAAAAGGTAAAAGTAGTAAATGATAAAAGAAAGGGTTATTTATAGGTTTAAGTGATGGCGGTTCAGTATCAGCGGTGGCCGACCACCGTCTGACATGCATTAAATGCCTGAAAAGACTAAATAGACGGGACAGATATCATGTGCGTCATGATAGATCCCGATGTAGACGTCAGCTTATAATCCGATCGAACCGTCGAAAAATCATATCGTTTCTCACCACATTCTTCCTGAGAAATAATAGCATTGTAAAACGGTCGAAATAGATTTCGACTTTCGTACGTCTGATCGAGTTCGAAAGATAATAGATCGAAGTGAGACCCCGAGATAGGTTCCGAAGATGGTACAAACAAGCTTCGAATCCGAAGGGCTGATCAATGTCGAGTTCGATATCATTGTCAAGCTCGGATCCAAATCGAACTATGATGCAAAATAAAGCTATCAAGCTTATGATCCAGAGACCGACCAACATTGACCCCGAATAAATTCGAGAGCTCGAGTCAGAATCGAGCTCGAGCCAAGATCGAGAGCTCGAGTCAGAATCAAGCTCAAACCAAGATCGAGAGCTCGAGTCAAGATCGAGCTCGCAGACAAAAGCCGTTGCAATCCCACTAGAGAGAATCGTGGCAGGAATTGTGGAAAAGCTGATTTATCGTGGGTCTCCCACTGAGCATTTTTAATTATGTTTAGAGCAAGACCCCCTACTATAAAAGAGCATGGTTATCATTTCTGTAAAGGCAAGTTTTTTCATGCTTACATTGTAATCAAAACAATAGATTCTCCCATAGTAAAGATTCCACTTGTTTAGTCCTAAAATTCATCTTCCTTACAACCTTATCTATTTTGCATTCTTTGCAATCCATACTTATATTTCTATTTATCCTTATAATTTGTATTAAGTTGCGCCACATATCCTTAGAACTACGTACAAATTCAACTCCATCCATTTTTCGGGTAAACACAGTCTTTGATAGACTTTTTTTGATAGAAAAGTTTTCCGTTTGTTGTACCTCACCCAGCGTAGTGCCTGCTTCTTCAAGATGTTTTCTGGCTTTGAAAATCTTCTGCACCATTCTTAGGTGCAGTGTCCCAGATATTTGATGATACATTACAACAATAATAACAACCCAGTAAAATCTCACAAGTGGGATCTGGGGAGGGTAGAGTATACGTAGACCTTACCCCTACTCCAAAGGGATAGATGTACTATTTCCGAAAGACCTTGAATCAAAAAGACAAAAATAAATAATAGATCAGTGCCACATATATATTTGATGATACATTATTTGTTTTATTTTAAAAAGTCCAACATACAGGGTCAAGCCGAAAATTGAGAATAATCAAACTAATCAGAGACTGAACTCTTAAAAGCCGATTGAAACTGAGAATTGCTGCACCCAACGTCCCAATACACTAAACAAGGTAATGATAAAATGTTTTAGTTAAATTTTGGTTTCTGCACCCAATACCAACAAGTGGCTGTAGTTTAGTGGTGAGAATTCCACGTTGTGGCCGTGGAGACCTGGGCTCGAATCCCAGCAGCCACATTCAATTTTTATTTTTCAAGTTACCACCTTCTGAGAAACGACGACGTACGATTACCACCCACCCACGTCAACGGTAGGTTAAATAGACCCAACGTCTCCCAAAAGAGATGAAAATCGAGATCGTAGCTGTCAGGCTTCTTCGAATTTTACACCAATTCTCCGTTTCGTCTTAGTATCACTGTAAGTTCTTTGTTCTTTTTTCATAGCAAATCAAATAATTTCATTATCTCTCGATCTATACTGCATTTTCTTTATGCTTGAATCCTCCTGTTTTCCCTCAAAATTTATCCAGTTTCAATTTTGTCTACTTATTTATTGAGCATATTCTGAGATGCTATTTTTGTTGAATATTTGTATTCCTTAGATGATTTGTTGGTTATATATTGCAATTAATGTTTGATCTTTTGTTTCATGCTGTTTGGATTGTTATTCACGGATAAATTAAGTGTGGCGTCTCTGTTTATTCCATAAGGAATGCCATATAAATGTCAAATGTATATGCTAAAAACGAGAATTGTTAAAAAGGAAGTTTTATTCATAATTGAATGAATTATGTAGAAGAAAAAGAACATAAATTCAAAGGTAGAATCAGTAGATTTGGAGTTGTAGAAGAACTAGATTGTGAATCAAGGATTCTGAAGGGTATGAAGATAATGGTTAAAAAGGAAGTTTTATTAAATTCAAAGAATTGTCAAAAATGAAGTTTTATTCATCTGGAATGATCCTAATTACAGCTAAAATCAAATGGTATCAAAACTGGTGTATAGTTTTTAATCTTATGAATTAGAAATCCATAGGATTAAATCCCTCCATCCAAATAGGTCCTGAGAGTATTCCAAACCCTTATGTTTTGTACTAAAAGAAATGAAGGTATAAGAATAGGGACTATTTAGAAGAAGAGAAAAGAAAGAAGAGGAAGAGGGAAGGGGAGTATTAAGTGGAGTACTTGTTTTATGATTGATTGGGAAAGAGAAAAGAGGAAAGTGTAATGTGACACTAACACCTAAATGTGGTTTGTTCATTAGCCTAGAGTTGTTTTTAAGACTTTACAAACAGCTTCATTAAAGGATGTTTCCGACTTTATTTGAGGGAAGGGGAAGGAAAAGAAAGAATAGGAGAAGAGGGGACTAAGCTTAACCTTTTGCTGTTGGATTGACTTTTTTAGGAACAGAAAGTAAGGGAGAAGAAAAGAGAAGATAAGGTCATGTACCTAAAAATAAAGAGCTGGCATGTGTTCTTTGAATCCAGCTTTGCAAGTCTCTGGCCTTTGCTGGCATCTTGGTGCTTAGGCACTCATTGGCCACAAGATAATACGCTGTTACGCCAATCATGGATATCTCTAGTCTTTTCTTTCCTTATTGTTCTCCATGTAAAATGAGTGCTCAGTGTGTTGGTGCGTTTGTTTTTTTGCCACTGTTTTCTATATTGCCTGTCTCATTTTGGCGCTTTACTATGTCGCCTTTTGTGTCTGGTAGAGTCTGTTGAACAGCTTGGCTGACTAATTACCTAGCCATATAATGTCTTTTAGATTATTAAAGAGCAGGTGTTATTTGGAGCTGCTTAAAACTTTTAAGTATGAATGCTAAAGTTGGAGTTGTTAAGTATTTTAGATCGTGCCAAAGGAAAAAAACTCAACAACAGTCTACATGATGTTCAAACTTAAATAAGAAGTAGATTAGAATAGCTGGTCACTTTATATTGACTATCCTTCTCTTTGTACTAGCTTTTTTAGAGTGTTATTGTCCACATATTGAGTGACAAGTATGGTTGGTTGATTTGTCTGATATTTTGGTTCTTTTGTGCATGAATGTTACAGATGATTGACGACCAGGACCTGGGCTTCTTCGCCAACTTTCTTGGTATCTTTATCTTTGTGCTGGTGGTTGCTTATCATTATGTGATGGCAGACCCAAAATATGAAGGCAATTGAAAGTTGTTTCTTTAGAATTAGCCTCGGCAACCATAGTTATGCTCATTTACCTTTGGCATCTTTATATGTTAGATGAATGAACTTTGATGTGGCATAAACATTTTCTTCTGAGCATGGAGTTGTATCTTGACTGCTTCTAATCGAAAACTATTGATCAGTGTATGGCTTCACAGGATTATCGAATGGAGTAAAGGATTTACATCTTTTCCTTTTCCACCATTGCTTTAATGTTTTAGAAGTTTTTCCTGTTAAAAGCAAAAGATATTGTTGTTTCTGTAATTTGCTTTGTCGCTTCTTTCAGGTTTGCCTTGATCGAAAAACGTTTCTTACACGAAGTCAGAGGTATAGAAGATTCGGAATAACATGTTATCTTTGAATTTTAAGGGGAATTAAAATGGGAAAAGAAAAAGCAAAATAACTATAGATGATAAAATGCTAAAACCCCTATTTTAGATCTACAGCTTTATGCTTTTTGGTTTTTAAGGCTACTAAACTTGGCTCTATAGGATTTGCTCCCAACTCAAAGAAAACTGGTAGATTTTTATGAACAAATTGGTTCACCCAGAGGATCTTCCCATCTCACCAAATCTTTTATCCCTCTGTCAATGTCTCTTACTTCTCTCTCCAAAAAGCTCATGCAAAATTCTAAAGAACACAAAAAACCAACAATGGTTTCTCTAAGCTCTATACCTGCAATGTCCCTTACTTTACCACAAACTTCCCTTGAGTGTTCTAGGAAAGAACTTAAAACCATCTCCATCTCCTCATCATTTGTAGAAGAAATGATACACTCATTTGGACACGACGAATTCCCTTCTTCAAGATCATTCAAGATATTCTGCTCTGGTTGGATTTGAGAAGCTTTTAACAGTCTGTTAGAAATGGTTTTCTCAAAGCAGCTCACTGCAGAGCTTAGGGCATTCTTGAGATGCTGTAAGTCCTTGTTTATATATTGTTGAAGCTCTTTTCTATCAGGATAATAGCTATCGAACGCTTGTGAGAGGAATTCGATATCATAGGCCATGAAAAACAGAACATCTGCCATTGTTGACAAAGATTTTTGGAGCTTCTGGTAGCAAGAAATTGGAAAAGGAGAAAACCAGAAACTAGGTTCCAACACTGCATCTTTAATGAACTTTTCCAAATCTTGGACTTGAGATTTCAGATTCTTTTGCTTCTCCATTAACGCCTTTTGCCTTGAATCAACAATCATGTGTTCAGTGCAATCTTTGAGTGTTCCTTGGATCAGATAGAGATGCTTTTTAACTAAAGTGGCTGAGCTTGTTGGCTGCATAATAAGCTCAACAACGACGAAACATGCTAGTCCAATGAAGGCCTCAGTGAGTCTATAAATGGCGAATTCACTAGGTGGACCATAACTCTTTCTTCCCAAAATTAGTAGTGAACCTATTACTGCTGCTGTTCCCCCTGCTTGAGTGAACATCCTACTATGCCTTAGAAATGTTGTGAAAATAATCCAAGGTAGGAGGGACAAGAACCTTATATGCGCGGCTTTTTGAAAAATAGTGCAGCCAAGTACACCATAGACTGATCCTATGGCTGTTCCTTGTGCTCTAGCATTTGCTTCTGTGAAAATTGCTTGTTTTCCTGTAACAAAACTGAGTGCTATTGTTAGGCCTGACCAATATCCATTTTCTGTATTAAACAGCAGACCAAGTAGCACGGCCAGCCCTAATGAAAATGAACACTTAAACGCGAATACCACCATTCTTTCGTTGATCATTGGCACAGTCCAATTGATGCAGACTCGTTTGCAGCACGAGTTGTTACTACTTTCCATTGTTTCTCTTGATCTTTGGTCAGTAATAGGCGTGATCGTGTCAGAATCACTCGTACACATTTTTAAACAAGATAAGAAGAAATGTGCTGGCTGATCTAGTTTGGTTGGTAAAATTGGTTCATGGGGTAGCCTAGAAGACCTTTTCTCAAACTCCCCTTCTGTCACTGAATTTTGTGGTAAAATGGATCTATCTTGCCCCATTTTATCACCAAGAAACATCAGAACATTATGTGAGACTTTAAAGAGCTCATCATCTATCATTCTGGTGAGGAATGAAGGGTAAGAAGTTAAGGCCATTTCCATTCCTTTCATTGAAACTTCCATGTTTTGCAAACCATGTCCTGGATCTGTGAAGTAGGGAATCAAGAATCTCAGCCAAGGTTTCTCCCATTGCAAACCTTCCTGCTCAAATTAGGAGGGTATTTTAGATTATGAACAAGAATGGGTTAATTTCACATATGGTCAGTAAATTGTATCCACCATAACTATGAAGTCACAAACCTAACTGAACTTTACTCATTATAACAGTAACCTGACAAGATTCTTCCGCTAAAACAGTAAAGTCATCTTGATCGGTAGGTTTTGTCGTTACGGTTAGTACAGTTTGACGACTTTACCGTTATAATGGGTAAAATTCAGCTACTTTAATGTGGTGACTAAAATTTTTATTTTATTTTATTATTATAATAGGTAAATTTAGTAGTTTTACGCTATGTTACGCGGACTCTCCAAAATGTTGCCACACCCGTATTGGATCCTCCAAAAATACACTACTTTTGGAAGATTCGACACGAACCCGACAACATTTTCGGAGCGTCCGAGCAACATAGGTTTTACGTTATAGTGGGTAAACTTAGTGCCAAAAATAATTTTATGACTTTACTGTTATGGTGGATACAATTTAGTGATCATACGTGAAATTAACCCAAACAAGAACCGATGAATTCAAAGATTGAGAAGTTTTTTAGGGATCTCATGAGCTTACCTCCAAGAATTTGATAGTCTCAAGAAGCTTAGTTCCTGTATCAGCAGAGGGCTTTGCCTGAGATATTAGTTCCATGGCTATCTGATCATCTTGAGTATGGATTGCTTTCAAATATAAATTTATTCTCTTTGAAGCATTTTCTGCATAAATTTTGTATAGGTTTCTCACCTGTTGGCAATGTTATTCACAATATTAGCAATAGTATCATGTGTTTAATCATAAATATGCAGTACTAAATTAAATTAGGACATTTACTATGATCTTAGAAAACTATTTAGTCGTTTAGTTACCAGACAATAAGTAGGATAGGCCACAGATACGAGAAAAAGGAAATTATTACCAGACAACATGTTATTTCTTTTGATTCCTTTGTCTTATTATCTTGCTATTGATACGGCTTTTCTTTCATAACTTTTTCATTACTGTATTTCTTTTTGAAATTGCTATGACTGTACTTTGCTTGAGCCGGGGGTCTATGGAAACAACCTCTCTACCTTCGCAAGGTAGGGGTAAGGCTGCATATACACTACCCTCTCCAGTCCGCACTTGTGAGATTATACTAAATTTATTATTGTTATTGTCGTATGATATGAAAATCTAACACGTTGTTCTATAATAGTAACAGGGCAGAAATCAGAATGATGTTATAAATTCTATTATTAAAACATTGAATGAAGTAGGCAACAACTATATGTTACTGACCCTACATATTTACTCCTAAATGGTTAGAAAGGTATTTCTAATGTGGAAATTCAATTCCCCTTACGTTTACAATTTTGCTCAAACAGACTGGAAACATCTGTGATGTTTATGGACCATAGAAGAGAACCATACCAAGCACATAATCAATCAATTTGCCATAGGAATAAGGGCACTTCTATCTACCACAAACTAATGCAGTATGCATATATATGTCAAGTTTAACATCAAGAATTTTACTATTAGGCGTTTAGACATAAGAATTGTAAAATTCCGGAAAAAAGTGAAAAAAATTTTCAAGTGAAAATAGTGTTTGAAAGTTAGAGTTGTGTTTGGACATGAATATAATTTTGGGTTATTTTTGAATTTTTTTGAGTGATTTGAAAATTTTGAAAAACACCCTTTTGGAGTGTTTCAAATTTTCGAAAAATTTCGAAATTCGTTTTCAAGTGAAAATTAAAAATTTTATGAACAAACACCGATTTCGAAAAAAGAAAAATTTTTTGTATGGCCAAACAGCGATTGAAACGGAAAAGGAGGTCGACAATTGTGTTTGGACGTAGGTTTCACTTGGAGAAAGAATCAGTAGAATTTTTGTGAGTGAAACTGAAACGGCCATCATTTCACTCAAAGTAATCCTCAAAGCAAGTTTTTTCAACTTCAAGTTCTTCATATCAAATTGAAATTAAAACAATTGATAAAATTATAAAACAAATATTGATTTGCAAATACTGTATTTCCATACGCCAAATGGACGTTTCCTAGAAGATCCAAATTACTACATCAGTGTCTTGATCGACCAAGTTTACACTGAAACATCGATCATCTTTCCTTTTCAACTTAAGGATTTTCTAAAGAGAAACATATTACTAATACTAGACAAACTAAACCATTGAGCAAATTTAAAAATATACCTAAATGGCGATTTTACGGTTAAAACAAGTGATAATTTGCTTGACTTTTCAACATGAGCTGTAAACTTCGGTTACATCGAAACTATAAAAACAATTTGAATGGTCAATATGGTACATATTAAAAGGAGTTTAATATCTACTATATGTTAATGGTATGAAAAGTATTTACAAAATCAAGTAACTTAAAAGATAATTGTACGTAACTTTACTTAATATTACTCAATATATATTGCTTAGTAACCTAAAATAAATAGTTAATAGGTAAAATAATATTAAAGGAGTAAAAGATTCACTACTCTATCGATATATATAACTTAAATCTAATTAAGTATATCAGTTTCTATCAAATATCCATATTTAAAGATCTTTATTTTTCAATCAACCAAAATGGTCGTCGTGCAAAATTAGATTTAGCAGTTTGAAAAGCTACGCTAAAAGATAATCAAATATAACCGTTCAGAGAAGATAGAACCTTGATAGGGCTATGGTAATATTTTGAAACTTGATTGAAGTTTGATGCATACCTCATGATTAGCTAGCCAGGGATAGGGCAACAACAGAGCTAAGATAGAAGCCACAGCTCCAAGACCAGTGCTAGAAGCAATTCTAAGAGGGTGCAATACAGCAGAATTGACATAAACCCCATGAATAACAACATCAACGTACACTATAACAAGCTGTCCAAAAGCAATTCTCTTACACATCAAGTTCGTACTCTCCGGCAACGCCACCAAAAACGCGCTTACCGCCACCATTAAGGCGGCTACTTCCGGCGAGAAATCGTCGGTAGTGACATAGCCATGTAGCCATAAGCCTAGCATGGAAAGAGGCATGACTTGAAGTGTGGCAAGACATGCATGCCAACATCCTCTTAAGGCATGACCTAAAGTGGCATCGGATACTATGAATATAGATGTAACGTAAGAAAAGGAAGGAAATGCTAGTTGCTTCGCAAGTGAAGGTGGACTATATAGGGTGACACAACCCACTATGGTGCATGCTAAGGCGGTACGAATGGCGGAGTGTAGCCTCATCCACCACATGGCACGTGCTCGTTTTGCCACCATGGTAGTTGCCATGATAGTAATAAGACGACTACTTTCTGCACGCCACTAAATTAAATGGCTAATTAGAAGATTCCACCGCTTATCAATCAACAAAGATGATTACTTTGTTTGTGCCACTAAACAACTATATGGACATTCACCTGCTAGTTACAAGACGACCACTCGTTGCACGCCACTGAATATGACTATATGGACATGATTCACTTGCTAGCAACAAGATGACTACTTTCTCAGAGCCACTAAACAACTTTAGGGACACTCATTTACTACCAACAAGATGACTATTCTTTGCACGTCACAAAATATGGCTATATGGACATGCACGATAAATTTATGCTATGGTTCAGGAAGGTATTTTGTGAATAACAAGAGGAAAATAGGATGAATTTATGTAATTAGCAGGCTCAGTAGTTTATTGAATAGAGAATGGTTTTGTAATTTTTGGTTAGTGACAAAGTAGAAGTGGTCCTCTAGGCTTGAGCAGGGAGAAGTATTTATAGAAGCTAGACTGTCACACTCGTACATATGGATATCCAACTTTTTAGCTCAGTTAAAGAGTAAAATATTGCTCAGAGAATAAATTACTTCTAATACTAAAAAGCTATCAGATGTTTAATTAACAACCTTGAGATGTAAGCATATGTTCCTGATCTTAATTAGGGGAATATTCATTTTAATTATCTCAACTACTTAGGGTATCTTTAATGGAAGGACAAAGAATATAAAGAAAAAGTGAAGTTAAACTTTTCCTTTATTCCTTTTTCTTCGATTGGGTCTTCTTCCATTCCATTTTATGTAGCAAAGTTTAAATCGGCACAAAATTTAACAAAAAAAATGAAGACTTTAACTTATAATAAAAAAATAAGCTCCATATGTATTCAAAATGAGCTTCTCATGAAGGATATAAGATGAGAAATTTGTATTAAATTATTTTCAAATTTTAAAACTATCATTCTTTTTAAAACGGATTAAATATGTTATTACATAAATCGAAACAAAGTGAGGTTAAATTAGTAGATCATGAACTCCAATTCACATATTTTGGAGTTTTAGCAAATTCCTAAGAAAGATTAAAAAAATAATGTTGATATATATGTCAATCATTAATAGGAGTAAGCTATGTAGACCCTCATTAAAACTTGTGAGGCTCTAATGTCTACCCGTTCAGTAAGGGAACTACTACACTTGTGAGTCTCTCACATATGGTCGGTGTGAAAGAGTACTAAATTTTTCGATCACCTCTTTCAGGTTGCAACTTACTACTATTAATTAGGTACTCTCGTTTTGCATTTAGATCTGCAATTAATGTATATAAGTACTATTTGCTATTATTTAAACTCTCCTAACTCCAGGTATCTTTGATATTGTTTAATTATTTTAAACCTTTTCTGTCACCAAGTACATGACCATTGATAGGAAAATGTGGATGTCGAAAATTAAGGTTGAAAGTTAGTAGGTAGTCGAGCGTTTTTCTATTCCGTACCGGGGTTTTAGGGCTAGTCTGATTGTGTTTTGTTTTAGATTGCTAGTATTTCATGTTGTTTTCTTACTATCTTCTTGCCGTTGTTACGGTTTGTTACTATTGCTCTCTTCCATCTATTTTTCTGGGTCTTAGACTGCTAGTATTATATTTCTGTCCTTTGTTGTTATTATCGCTTGTTTCTATTATTTTTTTTCATCTTCTTGAGTCGAGGCAACCTCTCTATCTCCCCAAGGTAGGGATAAGATGCGTACATATTATCCTCTTCAGACCCCACTTGTGGAACTCCACTAAGTTGTTGTATTTTAAACCTTTTGATTGGACACCAAATCCGTGTATTACTATGTATGTAGCCTAGAAATCGTCTAGGCTTGATATGATACCGGTTAGAAGGAGCATAATTTTATAGAGATATTAATTACAAACAAATATGTAAGAACAAGTTACATACTAGTAATCTGATACTACAAGTCTACATCTAAGGATTACTTAGATACACAGGAGATCTAGTGCGAAACTTTGTGGATTCAATTTTATTTTAAACTCGAAAATATATATATATATATATATATATATATATATATATATATATATATATATATATATATATATATATATATATATATATATAGTGTGTGTTACCTAGTTTAGAAGTATCATGCATGTCAAATCTCAAGGATAACAAACGATAATGTTCTATATATATATATATATATATATACATATATATATATATATATATGTATATATTTATACACGTCAATCGAAGGGCACAATGAACATTATCGTTTGTTATCCTTGAGATTTGACATGCATGATACTTCTAAACTAGGTAATAGACACTCTTGACTGTCCTTGTATATTGTTGGCTATACTATAGGGTTGATAAGTTTGGGGAATTTAATATACATACTGTAAAAGTTTTATATTATTAATATAATTTATCGTTTGTGAAATATGTGTACGGTCGAAATCGGGCATAACTGATTTCATTGGCAGGGGAGTTACCTCGAGGGTAGCCTCGTAATAGATCAGGCTCGAGCTCGAAGATAGAACATCAAACCTGGAGATCGAAGTGTTCATTGAGATCGATACCAGCAACAATCGAGAGCAAGCATGACTGACTTCGAGTAAGGCGTAATAACGGAATGGCGAGATATCCGTAACCGGTCGAAAATCACGGCGTGAATCCCGGAACAGATTAAATCGAAGCGGTTATTAGTGCCAATCATGAGATCTACTTCCGATATTAGAGTTGTACCTTATTTAGGATTTCTCTATTATATAAAGAGGGATCCTATTCACTTGTAAGGGCGGGTTATTTTCACTAAAAAGAATACACACCTCCGCTGCTCTCTTTGTCTTACTTACTGTTCATTACAGTTCATCATTGTGGTTTCCTTTCTTTACTGTTATTATTATTTCTCTACCTCGAGACCGTCTTGAATCAAGGTCGAGACTCCTTTCGCATATTGGTTTGATCTATCCTATTGCCTAATTTATTTATTTAATTCCTTGTTCATCAATTGGTATTGAATTAAATCACATATCCTTAAAACCACAATATTAGTTTAATTGTTACTCAAATTTTAGGGTAAACAGTTTGACGCCCACCGTGGGGCTAAGGATAATAGTAATTGTTCGGTACTGATTCTGGTAAAACACACTATTTTACGCTTGTTCTTGTTAAGTATCTTTGCTTTCAGGTTAAAACATGTCAAACTCACAAAACGCATCCACACACGGTGACAATGGTCTCAGATTCCACGAAGAAAACAAAAATGTGATAAATCCAGGAGTCGAGGTGCCACAAGCTAATCTCGGGGGATCACCGGTTATCAACCCAGTCGATGTTAGTTCGCACGTTACTCTAAATGCGGACCTAGGCGCATATCTTGAGGGGAGTGTACGCAGGGAAGGCCGATCTAGCGGCCAAGGAACACAGGGCAGAGGAGACAAAGAAGTCAGTCTCCAAGTGATATTCGAGATGCTTCAGGCTCAGCAAGCTGCTATTGCTCAGTTACAAAATCAACATAGAGCTCCGAATAGGGTCGAGCCATAAATTACTCACTGTACCGAGCAAGTACCGGAAAGGTCGAATGGTAACGAATCGGGGACTGATCCTGCGGTAATGAAAGTGCTCGAGGAGCTCACCAAAAGAATTGAATCAGGGGAAAAGAGAATCGAAACCAATGATAAAAAGTGAAGACGTACAACTCTCGAGTTGATGAGATACCGGGGGCACCGCCAATCTTAAAAGGGATGGATTCGAAAAAGTTTGTACAAAAGCCGTTTCCTCCAAGTACGACTTCGAAGCCTATTCCAAAGAAGTTTTATATGACAGACATACCCAAATATAAGGACCACCGATCCCAACGAGCATGTTACTTCATATACATGCGCCATCAAGGATAACGATTTAGAAGATGATGAAATCGAATCTGTGCTGTTGAAAATATCCGGAGAGACCCTTTCGAAGGGAGCTATGATTTGGTATCACAACCTGCCACCAAATTCCATCGAATCATTTGCCATGTTAGCAGATTCTTTCGTAAAGGCACACGCCTGGGCCATAAAGGTCGCAACGAGGAAATCAGACCTTTTCAAGGTAAGACAAAGGAATAATGAAATGCTGAGGGAGTTCGTGTCCCGATTTCAAATGGAACACATGGAATTGCCATCGGTCACAAATGATTTGGCCGTTCAAGCTTTCACCCAAGGGTTGAACGAGCGGAGTTCGATAGCATCATGTCAGTTGAAATAAAATTTGATCGAATATCCAGTTGTAACTTGGGCAGATGTGCACAATCGATATCAGTCGAAGATCAGGGCCGAGGATGATCAATAGGGAGCCCCTTCCGGTTCAACACATCCAAACAGGTAGGTAGTTAAAAACCAGAGGGACGTTGACAGGGAGCCAAGGTCGAACAGAGACTGATATCTACCATACACCGCAGATCGAAGGAACAATGGTTCAGAACGCAATTCCGCCCGAAACGATCGGAGAAGTGACCGAGGATAGAATTCTCGGGGACTTATGAGCAAGAGTGGTTTTGAAAAGTACGCTGACCCCACAGAAGCACCTCGGTTATCGGAATTTAACTTTACCATAAATGCATCGGGCATTGTATCGGCCACCTTCGAGAGTTCCTCAGCGAACGAGCCAAGAGTCATTTCAGAGAAAGAGACGCCAACAGAAAAAATGAATAGGAGGAACCCCAACATGTCATTCATATGATCGTCGGTGGGGTCGACATTCTACAGGGACCCATATTCAAACGCACTAAAGTATCAATCACTAGGGAAAAATGAACCCGAGATTATGTGCTTGAAAGCACTTTATCATTCAACGACGAGGAAGTAGAAGGCATTTCTCAGCCCCACAATGTCGCTCTGGTAACTTATATCTTATTAAATAAAGTTCAAGTTAAGCGTGTTTTAGTGGATCTAGGTAGCTCGGCGAATATCATTCGATCGAGGGTCATGGAGCAGCTCAGCCTACAAAATCAAATCGTGTCTGCAACTCGGGTCTTAAACGACTTCAATATGGCTAGTGAAACAACTAAATGGGAGATTATTCTACCGGTGAACGTGGCTGGAACCATTCAAGATACCAAGTTTCACGTAATAGAGGGCGACATGAGATACAATGCCCTACTCGGAAGGCCTTGGATCCACAATATGAGGGAAGTCCCTTCGATTCTCCACCAAATGATAAAATTTCCGACGTCAGACGGTGTAAAAATAGTATACGGGGAGCAGCATGTTGCAAAGGAAATATTTGCAGTCGATGAGGTAACACCGATATCGACACTATCAACCTCGAAAAGGTCTAGCATCAAAGATAAACAGGAAGTTAAATAGCAATCACAACCACCAGCCTCGACCGAATCGGGGAAGCAGGAGATAGAAGAAGAAGATGAGGATTTTCTGACCCCTCGAACTTTTATTATTCCCGAAGATTCTAACGCCACCAGATCAATAGTCGAAGAGCTGGAACTGGTTATATTGATCGAGTACCTGCCCGAGCGAAAGGTATACCTGGGAACGGGATTAACCCCCGAACTCAGGAAAAAGCTTATTCAGTTTCTTGTTGATAACATAGATTGTTTTGCTTGGTCCGATTTAGACATGACAGGGATCCCATCAGAGATAATGACGCATCGACTAAGTCTGGATCCTAGATTCAAACCGGTGAAGCAAAAGAGAAGACCCCAGTCCGAAGTAAATCACGCATTCATAAAGGATGAGATAACTAAACTTCTCAAAATAGGGTCCATTCGGGAGGTGAAATATCCGGAATGGTTAGCCAATGTAGTTGTAGCCCCTAAAAAAGGGAACAAACTTAGAATGTGTGTAGATTATAAGGATTTAAACAAGACGAGCCCCAAAGATTCTTTTGCACTGCCTAACATCGATCGCATGATCGATATCTATTCCTGGTACAATCAAATCCAAATGAACCCGGAAGACCAAGAAAAAACTTCATTTATCACCAAGTATGGAACATATTGTTATAATGTAATGCCCTTCGGGCTAAAAAATGCAGTAGCTACTTACCAACGCCTAGTAAATAAAATGTTCGAAGAACAAATAGGTAAATCAATGGAAGTTGATATTGATGACATGCTATTTAAGTCCCTACGCGCAGAGGACCATTTGGCTCATTTGCAGGAAACGTTCGAGATTTTAAGGAAATACAACATGAAGCTCAACCCCGAGAAATATGCTTTCGGGGTCGGTTCGGGCATGTTCCTTGGCTTCATGGTATCGAATCGGGGGATCGAGATTAACCCCGATAAAATCAAGGCCATCGAAGACATCACCGTCATGGACAGTGTAAAAGCCATGCAAAGGCTAACTGGACGGATAGCTACCTTAGGCCGATTCATATCAAGGTCGTCGGATCGAAGCCACAGATTTTTCTCTCTACTAAAAAAGAAGAACGATTTCACCCGGACCCCGGAATGTCAACGGGCATTTGAAGAGTTGAAGTGATACTTATCGAGCCCACCACTGCTTTACACTCCAAAGGCAGATGAGAAACTTTACTTGTACTTGCCAATATTGGAAATCGCAGTAAGTGGTGTCCTAGTTCGAAAAGAGAAAGGTACGCAATTTTTCGTTTATTATGTAAGTCGAACCTTAGGAGAAACAGAAACTAAATATCCACACTTAGAAAAATTGGCACTTGCAGTGATAAACGCCTCTAGAAAGTTAAGACCATACTTTCAATGTCACCCCGTATACGTATTAACCACTTACCCACTTCGTAATATTTTGCACAAGCCCGAACTGTCGAGCCGATTGGCCAAATGGGCCGTCGAACTCAGTGGGTACGACATCAAATATCAACCCCGTACGGCCATCAAGTCTCAAATTTTATCGGACTTCATGGCCGATTTCATGCCAACCCTCGTACCCGAAGTTGAAAAGGAACTCTTGTTAAAATCGGGTACATCATCGGCGGTATGGACCCTTTTCACAGACGGTGCTTCGAATGTGAAGGTGTCCGGGCTAGGCATCGTTTTGAAGTCGCCCACGGGTAGCACTATTAGGAAATCTATCAAAACTTCTAGGTTGACTAACAATGAGGCAGAGTACGAGGCCACAATTGCAGGTCTCGAGCTAGTTAAAAGCTTGGGGGCAGAAGTCATTGAAGCCAAGTGTGATTCTTTACTGGTGGTGAACCAAGTAAACAAAACCTTCGAAGTTCGAGAGGATAGAATGCAAAGGTATTTGGACAAGCTGCAGGTAACTTTGTACCATTTCAAGGAATGAACTTTACAGCATGTACCTCGAGAACAAAACAGTGAGGCCGATGCACTTGCAAACTTGGGGTCTTCGGTCAAGGAAGATGAGATCAGCTCGGGGACTGTCGTTCAACTCTTGATCCGTGATCGAGGAAGGTCATGCCGTGATAAACTCTACAAGCTTAACCTGGGATTGGAGGAATAAATATATTGAATACTTGAAGAATGGAAAGCTCCCATCGGACCCTAAAGAGTCGAGGGCCCTACGAACTAAAGCTGCTCGATTCACATTGGCTGAAGATGGAACATTATACAGAAGGACATTCGATGGACCATTGGCAGTGTGCTTAGGACCAGGAGATACCTATTATGCTTTACGAGAGGTCCATGAAGGCACTTGTGGGAACCACTCCGGCGCCGAATCACTGATTCACAAAATCATTAGAGCAGGATACTACTGGGATAACACGTAAAAAGACACTAAGGAGTTTGTTTGAAAATATGATAAATGCCAAAGGCTTGCACCGATGATCCATCAGCCCGGAGAGCAACTTCATTCAGTCTTATCCCCACGGCCATTCATGAAATGGGGGATAGATATCGTCGGCCCTCTGCCATCGACCCCAGGTAAAGCTAAGTTCATTTTATTTATGACTGACTATGTCTTTAAATGGGTTGAAGCATAGGCGTTCGATAAAGTGAGAGAAAAAGAGGTTATAGACTTCATCTAGGATCACATCGTAAGTCGATTTGGGATACCCGCCAAAATAGTGTGTGATAATGGGAAACAATTTATCGGCAGCAAAGTGACGAAATTTCTCGAAGACCACAAAATAAAAAGGATATTATCAACGCTGTATCACCCGAGTAGGAACGGACAAGCCGAATCGACGAACAATACCATCATTCAAAACCTAAAGAAAAGGTTGAACGACGCTAAGGTAAAATGGAGAGAAGTTCTACCCGAAGTCCTTTGGGTATAACGAACAACATCAAAGTCCAGTATGGGGGCAACCCCGCTCTCCTTAGTATATGGCTCCGAAGCCTTGATTCCATTCGAAGTCGGGGAACCCAGTGCCAGGTTTCGACATACAACAGAAGAGTCAAATCACGAGGCTATCAATACTAGCCTCGAATTATTGGATGAAAAACGAGAAGCAACACTCGTTCGAATAGCTGCACAAACGAAATGAATCGAAAGATACTACAATAGGAGAACCAACCTTCGCCACTTCAGAGTTGGGGACTTAGTCCTGAGGAAAGTCACCATCAACACTCGAGATCCTAATGAAGGGAAGCTCGGCCTAAATTGGGAGGGACTTTAACAAGTCCTCGACATCGTCGGAAAGGGATCCTATAAGCTCGGTACGATGGACATCGAACAACTGCCAAAACATTGGAACATATCGCTTCTCAAACGGTATTATTGCTAAAGTACAACTCTATCTTTTTTTTTCATTTATATATTTGACACTAACTCACTTCAAGTGTTCAATCGAAGACATAGAGACCTCAAGTTTTAAAGCATGCGTTGCACTCTTTTTTCCTTAGATCGGCTTTTGTCCTAAGTGGGTTTTCCAGTGAGTTTTTTAACGAGGCAACAATTATGTGCTACTTAAGGACAATTCAACAGTATCCAAGGCTTCTTTGCAATCAACCTCGAATACTGGGGGGCATCACCCTTGGATGTTATCGGATGTTACACTTTCAAGGAAAAAACTTCGTGTCAAGGGGTCTCGACAGAGAAACTTTGTAATAGGCCAAACGGTCGAATGAACCTTATCTGTATAGATTAATCGATCCCCGATGGCAAAACATGTACGCATGTATAAATTATAGAAAGAAGCATTCTTTCTATATCAAACATCTTGTGTCTCAAAGAAAATTTTCTATTATACAAGCTCCATACTTATGATTTTGTGAGAAATGGCTCATGGGCAATGTGCAAATATCCTCGTACACTCGGGGGCTGCCGTCGGTGATTAACATATTCGAGTAATCTAAACTGAAATTCATAAGACCTCAAAGAGGCACCCCTTGATCTATAGGTCAAGGACATCATTCTTAGGGACTAAGTTCGAAGTGTTATTGGGAAATAAGCCCAAGAGGCATACCCAAAGGCTATAGCCAAATTAAGGAGGCTCGGAGACGTCCGGATCCCGCAATAAAAATAGGCCTTAGAATTCTTTGAAAAACCGGTTAAAAAAGGCTACCCTCGGCAAGTACTCAAAAGGGGCTTCGATAAAATCAGCCCTCAAAAAACCTTAAGAGGTATCAAATTATCTTAACACAAACGTGGTAAGGCACAAAAAGCAAAGGGGTTTCGATCGACGTCGAACCCTCGGAAATTCCAATGGGTAAAGAATACATGTTAAGGCATAAATAAATTTTTTACTAAGTCTTCTAAGCCGAGAAAGGGAAAAATAGCCATCTTTTAGATGCCATATCAGCCCAATCTAAAGAGCCTAGGGGCCAATACACTTAGAGTTCAAGATTTTGTTCTCACTCAATTTGGACCTAAGGGTTTCATTATTCCGAGCTCAAATATAATTGACTTGAATATAGCTCGATGATTCACCATTATTTGATATAAAACCTTAAGAGGTTTGTTACTATGAATTCAAAACTTACTCGAACTCAGCTGTAAAAACAGTACAATTATGGCTTCGATCAAGCCATCCGAAATCAAAACCCCGAACATATTATTGAGCTCGGGGACTTTCCCTCGCTTAGCTAAAGAACCTAAGGTTTTGTTCTACTATGAGTTCGAGTTATTGCTCATTCGATTATAGAGACTACAATAACCTGATTGCAACAAAATTTTCACAAGGCAAAGGCAAAATAAAATTTATCATAAATCAAAAATCGGAGACGAAACGGAAAGAAAATGAATCTTCTATATATGCAAAGTATTTACAAAGACCACACAGGGTCTTATACAAAACAAAAGGAGAAAAAAATCCTAAGTGCCTAGTTCGCCTTGGGAGCCGCATCTTCGGGAGCTTCGTCTTCATCTCCTCCACTCTCGGATCGACTCGCAGAATTTTCATCAACGAAAAGCAAAGCTCTGACCTCGTCCTCCAAAACCTTCGCACTCTCAATATCAGCCGTGAGGTCGAAGCCACGAGCATGTACCTACTCAAGAGTCTCTCTCCGAGACTGACGCCTAGCATGCTCAGCAACACATGTCAATCTAACCTCAATAGCGTTAGAAATTTCCTTTGCGTGAATGTTAGCAGCTTCAGCGTCAGCTCAATAGGAAGCTACGAGCGCCCCTGCTTCGGATGTGGCCCTTGCAAGCTCAGCGACCAACCGAGTCTCGAGCTCTTCAACCTTCCAGGTTCGGGCCAAATTCTCCTCCTTCACACTTTGGAGTTGAAGCTCAACCGAAGATAGTTAGGCCCGGACCGCATCTTTCTTCGAGGCAAGACGGTCCATGTGCTGCTTCTACCCCAATGTCTCTGCCTCTTTCATCTTGGCCTCCTCACGAAGCTGCTCAACCAATTTAGCCTTCTGCTGAACCTGCAGGATTAAAGTGTTAATAGCCAATTTCAAGTTAATACATAACAAGCTCCCAAACATTTGCATTACCTATTCATTGAGCTCGGTATGATCTTGATGAGCTCTTGTCAACTCAGCTCGAACGCTCACAGTCTCCTCTTCTTTTTGCACATAGAGGAATTTGAGGGCGTCTCTCTTCTCCGTAAGCTTTTTGAGATCAGCTTCACATCGGGCCAGTTCAACTCGATATTTGGAGGACGCTTCTCGATGGAGCGCCGTAGCCTATACAGAAAGGAAGTAAATCAGATTTACAAAAATGATTACAAACACAAACATGATAATATGGGCTAAAACTCACTTGGTTTAGAAGCCACAGATCGCATGATCGATATCTATTCCTGGTACAATCAAATCCAAATGAACCCGGAAGACCAAGAAAAAACTTCATTTATCACCAAGTATGGAACATATTGTTATAATGTAATGCCCTTCGGGCTAAAAAATGCAGTAGCTACTTACCAACGCCTAGTAAATAAAATGTTCGAAGAACAAATAGGTAAATCAATGGAAGTTGATATTGATGACATGCTATTTAAGTCCCTACGCGCAGAGGACCATTTGGCTCATTTGCAGGAAACGTTCGAGATTTTAAGGAAATACAACATGAAGCTCAACCCCAAGAAATATGCTTTCGGGGTCGGTTCGGGCATGTTCCTTGGCTTCATGGTATCGAATCGGGGGATCGAGATTAACCCCGATAAAATCAAGGCCATCGAAGACATCACCGTCATGGACAGTGTAAAAGCCATGCAAAGGCTAACTGGACGGATAGCTACCTTAGGCCGATTCATATCAAGGTCGTCGGATCGAAGCCACAGATTTTTCTCTCTACTAAAAAAGAAGAACGATTTCGCCTGGACCCCGGAATGTCAATGGACATTTGAAGAGTTGAAGTGATACTTATCGAGCCCACCACTGCTTTACACTCCAAAGGCAGATGAGAAACTTTACTTGTACTTGCCAATATTTTAAATCGCAGTAAGTGGTGTCCTAGTTTGAAAAGAGAAAGGTACGCAATTTTTCGTTTATTATGTAAGTCGAACCTTAGGAGAAATAGAAACTAAATATCCACACTTAGAAAAATTGGCACTTGCACTGATAAACGCCTCTAGAAAGTTAAGACCATACTTTCAATGTCACCCCGTATGCGTATTAACCACTTACCCACTTCGTAATATTTTGCACAAGCCCGAATTGTCGAGCCGATTGGCCAAATGGGCCGTCGAACTCAGTGGGTACGACATCAAATATCAACCCCGTACGGCCATCAAGTCTCAAATTTTATCGGACTTCGTGGCCGATTTCATGCCAACCCTCGTACCCGAAGTTGAAAAGGAACTCTTGTTAAAATCGGGTACATCATCGGCGGTATGGACCCTTTTCACAGACGGTGCTTCGAATGTGAAGGTGTTCGGGCTAGGCATCGTTTTGAAGTCGCCCACGGGTAGCACTATTAGGAAATCTATCAAAACTTCTAGGTTGACTAACAATGAGGCAGAGTACGAGGCCACAATTGCAGGTCTCGAGCTAGTTAAAAGCTTGGGGGCAGAAGTCATTGAAGCCAAGTGTGATTCTTTACTGGTGGTGAACCAAGTAAACAAAACCTTCGAAGTTCGAGAGGATAGAATGCAAAGGTATTTGGACAAGCTGCAGGTAACTTTGTACCATTTCAAGGAATGAACTTTACAGCATGTACCTCGAGAACAAAACAGTGAGGCCGATGCACTTGCAAACTTGGGGTCTTCGGTCAAGGAAGATGAGATCAGCTCGGGGACTGTCGTTCAACTCTTGATCCATGATCGAGGAAGGTCATGCCGTGATAAACTCTACAAGCTTAACCTGGGATTGGAGGAATAAATATATTGAATACTTGAAGAATGGAAAGCTCCCATCGGACCCTAAAGAGTCGAGGGCCCTACGAACTAAAGCTGCTCGATTCACATTGGCTGAAGATGGAACATTATACAGAAGGACATTCGATGGACCATTGGCAGTGTGCTTAGGACCAGGAGACACCTATTATGCTTTACGAGAGGTCCATGAAGGCACTTGTGGGAACCACTCCGGCGCCGAATCACTGATTCACAAAATCATTAGAGCAGGATACTACTGGGATAACACGTAAAAAGACACTAAGGAGTTTGTTTGAAAATATGATAAATGCCAAAGGCTTGCACCGATGATCCATCAGCCCGGAGAGCAACTTCATTCAGTCTTATCCTCACGGCCATTCATGAAATGGGGGATAGATATTGTCGGCCCTCTGCCATCGACCCCAGGTAAAGCTAAGTTCATTTTATTTATGACTGACTATGTCTTTAAATGGGTTGAAGCATAGGCGTTCGATAAAGTGAGAGAAAAAGAGGTTATAGACTTCATCTAGGATCACATCGTAAGTCAATTTGGGATACCCGCCAAAATAGTGTGTGATAATGGGAAACAATTTATCGGCAGCAAAGTGACGAAATTTCTCGAAGACCACAAAATAAAAAGGATATTATCAACGCTGTATCACCCTAGTAGGAACGGACAAGCCGAATCGACGAACAATACCATCATTCAAAACCTAAAGAAAAGGTTGAACGACACTAAGGTAAAATGGAGAGAAGTTCTACCCGAAGTCCTTTGGGTATAATAAACAACATCAAAGTCCAGTACGGGGGCAACCCCGCTCTCCTTAGTATATGGCTCCGAAGCCTTGATTCCATTCGAAGTCGGGGAACCCAGTGCCAGGTTTCGACATACAACAGAAGAGTCAAATCACGAGGCTATCAATACTAGCCTCGAATTATTGGATGAAAAACGAGAAGCAACACTCGTTCGAATAGCTGCACAAACGAAATGAATCGAAAGATACTACAATAGGAGAACCAACCTTCGCCACTTCAGAGTTGGGGACTTAGTCCTGAGGAAAGTCACCATCAACACTCGAGATCCTAATGAAGGGAAGCTCGGCCTAAATTGGGAGGGACTTTAACAAGTCCTCGACATCGTCGGAAAGGGATCCTATAAGCTCGGTACGATGGACATCGAACAACTGCCAAAACATTGGAACATATCGCTTCTCAAACGGTATTATTGCTAAAGTACAACTCTATCTTTTTTTTTCATTTATATATTTGACACTAACTCACTTCAAGTGTTCAATCGAAGACATAGAGACCTCAAGTTTTAAAGCATGCGTTGCACTCTTTTTTCCTTAGATCGGCTTTTGTCCTAAGTGGGTTTTCCAGTGAGTTTTTTAACGAGGCAACAATTATGTGCTACTTAAGGACAATTCAACAGTATCCAAGGCTTCTTTGCAATCAACCTCGAATACTGGGGGGCATCACCCTTGGATGTTATCGGATGTTACACTTTCAAGGAAAAAACTTCGTGTCAAGGGGTCTCGACAGAGAAACTTTGTAATAGGCCAAACGGTCGAATGAACCTTATCTGTATAGATTAGTCGATCCCCGATGGCAAAACATGTACGCATGTATAAATTATAGAAAGAAGCATTCTTTCTATATCAAACATCTTGTGTCTCAAAGAAAATTTTCTATTATACAAGCTCCATACTTATGATTTTGTGAGAAATGGCTCATGGGCAATGTGCAAATATCCTCGTACACTCGGGGGCTGCCGTCGGTGATTAACATATTCGAGTAATCTAAACTGAAATTCATAAGACCTCAAAGAGGCACCCCTTGATCTATAGGTCAAGGACATCATTCTTAGGGACTAAGTTCGAAGTGTTATTGGGAAATAAGCCCAAGAGGCATACCCAAAGGCTATAGCCAAATTAAGGAGGCTCGGAGACGTCCGAATCCCGCAATAAAAATAGGCCTTCGAATTCTTTGAAAAACCGGTTAAAAAAGGCTACCCTCGGCAAGTACTCAAAAGGGGCTTCGATAAAATCAGCCCTCGAAAAACCTTAAGAGGTATCAAATTATCTTAACACAAACGTGGTAAGGCACAAAAAGCAAAGGGGTTTCGATCGACGTCGAACCCTCGGAAATTCCAATGGGTAAAGAATACATGTTAAGGCATAAATAAATTTTTTACTAAGTCTTCTAAGCCGAGAAAGGGAAAAATAGCCATCTTTTAGATGCCATATCAGCCCAATCTAAAGAGCCTAGGGGCCAATACACTTAGAGTTCAAGATTTTGTTCTCACTCAATTTGGACCTAAGGGTTTCATTATTCCGAGCTCAAATATAACTGACTTGAATATAGCTCGATGATTCACCATTATTTGATATAAAACCTTAAGGGGTTTGTTACTATGAATTCAAAACTTACTCGAACTCAGCTATAAAAACAGTACAATTATGGCTTCGATCAAGCCATCCGAAATCAAAACCCCGAACATATTATTGAGCTCGGGGACTTTCCCTCGCTTAGCTAAAGAACCTAAGGTTTTGTTCTACTATGAGTTCGAGTTATTGCTCATTCGATTATAGAGACTACAACAACCTGATTGCAACAAAATTTTCACAAGGCAAAGGCAAAACAAAATTTATCATAAGTCAAAAATCGGAGACGAAACGGAAAGAAAATGAATATTTTATATATGCAAAGTATTTACAAAGACCACATAGGGTCTTATACAAAACAAAAGGAGAAAAAATCCCAAGTGCCTAGTTCGCCTTGGGAGCCGCATCTTCGGGAGCTTCATCTTCATCTCCTCCACTCTCGGATCGACTCGCAGAATCTTCATCAACGAAAAGCAAAGCTTTGACCTCGTCCTCCAAAACCTTCGCACTCTCAATATCAGCCGTGAGGTCGAAGCCACGAGCATGTACCTACTCAAGAGTCTCTCTCCGAGACTGACGCCTAGCATGCTCAGCAACACATGTCAATCTAACCTCAGTAGCGTTAGAAATTTCCTTTGCGTGAATGTTAGCAGCTTCAGCGTCAGCTCAATAGGAAGCTACAAGCGCCCCTGCTTCGGATGTGGCCCTTGCAAGCTCAGCGACCAACCGAGTCTCGAGCTCTTTAACCTTCCAGGTTCGGGCCAAATTCTCCTCCTTCACACTTTGGAGTTGAAGCTCAACCGAAGATAGTTAGGGCCGGACTGCATCTTTCTTCGAGGCGAGACGGTCCATGTGCTGCTTCTACCCCAATGTCTCTGCCTCTTTCATCTTGGCCTCCTCACGAAGCTGCTCAACCAATTTAGCCTTCTGCTGAACCTGCAGGATTAAAGTGTTAATAGCCAATTTCAAGTTAATACATAACAAGCTCCCAAACATTTGCATTACCTATTCATTGAGCTCGGTATGATCTTGATGAGCTCTTGTCAACTCAGCTCGAACGCTCACAGTCTCCTCTTCTTTTTGCACATAGAGGAATTTGAGGGCGTCTCTCTTCTCCGTAAGCTTTTTGAGATCAGCTTCACATCGGGCCAGTTCAACTCGATATTTGGAGGACGCTTCTCGATGGAGCGCCGTAGCCTATACAGAAAGGAAGTAAATCAGATTTACAAAACTGATTACAAACACAAACATGATAACATGGGCTAAAACTCACTTGGTTTAGAAGCCGCTGAGCCTCATAAAAAATGAGTGATGCGTCCAGGTCGGGAACATCATCGACCCCTGCGAAGCAGCCGTGAAATATATAATCCGCTTCGGGGGCCGTCCCCACATCGGGGATCCCCATGGACCGTGCATCCCGAAATTGCCCCTCAAAGAACGTGGGGCCGGGAGGCGAATCATCAATGTTAAATGCCTCGAGCGAGCCACTCGGGGAATTCTCTTCTTTTGAAGGGCCTCAGAACTAGACCCTTCGGGCACACCCGCCGGATGCTCATCATGGCAGGAGGCACCATCAACTCCCAATGACTTGGGGACTCTGCTCGGACCTTCCTCTGAGATCACCTCGGTCTGCGGCTGAACCTCCTCGATCGTCACCGGTTCAATAGTTCTTGAAGCTTCGATGCCTCTCTTCTTCCAAGCCACCAGCAGGTAGTCACATCTTCTCTCTCCTCGTCTTCATCTTGTAGTGTTTGGACTATATCGGCAGACAGAACGACGGGAATGGTCTTCGACTTTCGAGCCCTACGTTTCCTGGGCTTTTGTGTATCTAAAGGTGCGGCCCTTCTCCTTTTCTTGTCTTTGGTCGTCTTCGGGACCTCCTCTTCCCCAGGGGGAGGTGTCCTCATGACGACATTATCTCCGAGACTTGAATGAGAAGAAATCAAGTTAAAAAGAAGTATTTCACAGGAAAGCATCAAACACGAACATGGGAACTTACCATGGTTTTTGGACTCCCATCGACCTTTGGCCAAATCGCGCCACGAGCGCTCAACGTACGAAGAGGTTGAAACCAGTTGTCGAACCCAACCTACAAGGTCCGGGACTGCACCAGGAAACTAGGGCGAAGCTGCACCATAAAAAAGAGTATAGATGAGAAGAGGTAAAGGAAACATAACAAGTAATCAAACGTTATCGGTGAGGTTCCACTTACGCTTCATGTTCCATTCTTCGGGGAATAGCATATTCTCGGCGGGGATTAAGTTGGAGGTCCTGACTCGAACAAACTGGCCCATCCATCCTCAGTCCCTATCATCATCAATGCTCGAGAACAATACCTTCGAGGCCCGACGCTGAAGCCTTATCAGTTCGCCCTGATAAAGATGGGGCTGTATAATCTAATGAGATGATCGAGGGTGAAAGAAATCCCCTTGACCTTACTTGGAAAAAACCTGAGCAACATAACAATGCACCAAAAAGAAGGGTAGATCTGGCCTAGGGTTACCTTGTATTGGCGGCAGAAGTCGATTATAACGGGATCGACGGAACCCGGTGTGAAAGGGTAAGTATAAACACTTAAGAAGCATTTCACATGAGTAGTGATATCCTCCCCGGGGGTAGGAATCACCACCTCTTTATTCTCCCACTGGCAGTCTTTTTTCACCGACTCGAGATCGCCTTCAGATATCGAACGGATGTACCTAGACATGGGCTCGCATCGGCCAGGAACCAGAGAGGGTTTTTCGACTTTAAAGTCGGAAGTAAGTTCACATGGCCCAGGGATGTACTCTTCGATACATGGCTCCACCGATGTTTTGTCACCAGCCGATCGCTATGAGGAGGCCTTTTCCTCTTAAGGGACAGTCTTTGATGTTTTTGCCATTGCTATGTGAGGTTTAAAGGAGAAGAAGGCGGAATTTGTGTTTTAGTAAGAGAATGGCAAACGGAAACGTGCAAAGTTGCTGAACTTGAAGAGGATAGAAGAGCTTTTTAAGATTAGAAGAAGTTTGAAAGTAAAGTTTTGGAAGATTATGAAGATGGTCTATTTATAATAGCCACTTTGACGGTTTGAAAGCACTAGTGGCCGACCATCCACTGGCGTTAATTAATGACATTGGGAACTGTGCAGACGTGATGCTTCAATTGCTTCTGTCGCTTACGACACGATGTTGATGTCATAATTGTTCTAAGTATTAAATCGAAGTCTCAAATTCGTTTCTTCTCGTTACACTCCAAACCATGAGGGGACTATCTGTGTACTATCAAAATCGGGCATATCGAATTTCGTTGGTAGGGGAGTTGCCTCGAGGGTAGCCTCGTAATAGATGAGGCTCGAGCTCGAAGATAGAACATCAAACCTGGAGATCGAAGTGTTCATTGAGATCGAGGCCAACAACAATCGAGATCAAGCATGACTGACTTCGAGTAAGGCGTAATAACGGAATGGCAAGATATCAGTAACCGGTCGAAGATCACGGCGGAAATCCCGGAATAGATCAAATAGAAGCGGTTATTAGTGCCAATCATGGGATCTACTTCTGATATTAGAGTTGTACCTTATTTAGGATTCCTCTATTATATAAAGAGGGATCCCATTCACTTGTAAGGTCGGGTTATTTTCACTAAGAAGAATACACACCTCCGCTGCTCTCTTTGTCGTACTTACTGTTCATTACAGTTCATCATTGCGGTTTCCTTTCTTTGCTGTTATTATTATTGCTCTATCTCGAGACCGTCTTGAATCGAGGTCGAGACTCCATTCACATATTGGTTTGATCTATCCTATCACCTAATTTATTTATTTAATTCCTTGTTCATCAATTGGTATTGAATTAAATCACATATCCTTAAAACCACAATATTAGTTTAATTGTTACTCAAATATTAGGGTAAACAAAATGTATATAACATCTTTTCCAAGTTATCACGAAATCTATCCTATAGAAAGACACATGAAATTAAATTTAATTAAGTAATTTGATAGTATAAAAGAATTCGCAAATATATAAAAGTTAAACTTAAAATGATTATCTAGTCAACTTCTAACTATATGTAACCTTGATATTACCTAAATATTAAGTACGTTCCAACTCTCAATTATCCTTGAAATTATTGGCAATCCTTTGTAATTAGCAACACGACTATTTCCTATACCTTTTATCCTTTATTTTTTATCCTTTAGGCTTAATATGCAAATAACAACCCTACTATTTTTAGAGGCGGAGCCAAAATTTTAACTTTATGAGTTTTGAATTTTCAAACACGATTTCAATTGTTAGTGACTGAGTTCTACTTTTAATATTTGTACATATTTGATAAATTTTAAACATCAAATACACCGTTTGAGCAAAAATTACTGGGTTCAGCTTTGCCCCTGACTATTTCCTATACCTTTTATCCTTTATTATCTATCCTTTAGCTTAATATATGCAATTTTTGGCTATACAAATATGGTGCATATATAAGTTGTTGGCTATATATCTTTTACTACTGTATCTTCATTTCGATGATCAGTTCATAGGGTTTTCATCAAAATCTATCTTAAACTGATGATTTTTAGCTTTTATAAGTCATTAATTAATCGTCTTATTTTGATACGCAGTTCCAACCCGAAAATATCTCTTCAGATTTCAGAATAAACAAAGCCATATATATATGAAGCTGCCGTAAAGAGGATAAAAAAATTCAATGTACAATGCATGATTACATCTATGACGATGATAGCTTTCTTTAATTTTTGGCATTACCTTTTCTTTAATTTGTTCTCTTCCCATCTTTGGTATTGACTTCTGATTTTAATAAAAAATCCAAAAAGAATTGCCAAACACAATGGTACATTTTCTGACACAACAAGGATTAAAATAAATTAGAGCTTTGTTGTGTCCTCCAAAAATCTTGGAGCATTGTTAACAATTGAATACTCTAAAATATTCATAAGAGTAAAAATGGTGTGAAGATGACATTCTATTTTAATTTGAAAATAAAAAGTCATTTTCCTAATGATAGAAAATTGAACAAATCGGGAAAAGAGGAAGCGGCACTTATTGTTATTTTTCTTTTTGGGTTTATAATAGTTTGATGGTATTGTTTTCCTTTAACATAGAAGAAAACATGGTGAGAATTTCTTGTATTGATAATTGTGACTAATTTGTTTCCTATTCAAATTCTACGAAATTCAATTTGCTTTATCATTTCATATAAACATGTGGTATATCTTAATAGATTACACGTCAATTCTCCAAGTAACCATGTAGTATGACTAATTAATAGTTGGACGCTACGTACGATATTCACGTATTTAGAAATAGTTATTTGATATATTACTTTGTAATAAACAAAAGGCTCAAAATCCATTAAATATAACGTGTAAAATTTCTATTAAAATATTTAGGATTAATAAAATAAATAAGCTTAAATGTCTTGCCCAAATTTGGCCAAATGCCCGATGGATAGAAATTTAGGATCCACCAAACTGTATAGAGGACCTGGTTCTCTATCGGTTCCCACAGAATACACACAATAAGAGATAAGTAAATGATACAACCGAATTTTACGTGGAAAACTCCCAGCTCACGGGATTAAAAACTACGACCTACACTCGTAGGATTTCAACTTCACTAACCGAGCAACTTTGAGATTACAACCTATTATAACCTAAAAATTAAACTCTTAGTCCCTCACTCACTTGTAATAACTCTATTACAAGCCTCTTTGTAATAACTATATTACAAAGTTCACAACTCGACTAACTCTAGCCAAGACACAAGCACAAGATTTATGGTTTTACAATTGGTTTTCTACACAAAGATTCTAGCTAAGCTAAGTAGGAATTACAAGTAAATCACTCTAACAAAGGTGCAACACAACTAGGGACATATAATAACACAACGCTGAAAACTGGTCCTTTGTTATGTTGTTCTTTGTTCTTGAAGCCTGGAAGTCACTTGCAAGATGGCAACACACTTGAGAGAAAACTTAATTAATTCTAGAATGTGCAAGTGTGTGTTTTCTTCATTGCTTCATGTTAATAATATCCAAGTGATTTCACTTGGATGATACAAGCAATATCCGGTATAAGGCATTCCCCATAAAGTGGTTGCTGAACTGTTCACACTGTTGTGTGTGTGCAGAGAAGCAATTGCAGCAACTTTACAACTGTGAGCAGTTGACTGGTACAGTCAGTAAGGGAACTGATGTTCATCTGTTCCCTCTGTCGTCTCTTTGACTCTGATTGTTGGAACTTGTGCCCGACTTGAAACTTGTTGTTCTTGAGCACTTTGAGGATGTGTAACAGGTTCCCCATCTGGTTCTTATCATTAAGTTTGTTAGATCATTAAAATATAACAGGGCACATAACCTATCAATTTTCCCCTTTTTGATGGTGACAAACTTGTAATTGAGGTTCCCCCTGAGAGCCAAAGTTCCATATAATATTCCCCCTGAATTATTCCCCCTCAATCAAGTTTTCCCCTTTTGTCATCCTAAAAAGTGTAGTCACAAGTAATAAGCAAAAAAGAAGTCTAGCTTGGTTAACTCATGCCATATGTGTGCACATAAACATGGCTAAGAACAGAGCATAAGAGTAAAGCATGTATAGTAAAAGGACGAAAAACTCATTAAATGCAAATAAAAGGGAGCAGAATTAACAGTATCATTTGTTACATAACCATTAAAAACATAAAGTAACTTAAAAAGTACCAGCCACCAAAAAACAATAGATCAAAAGGAATAAGATATAAGACAGACAACTTTGAACTGGATACTAGAAAAGGGAATTGTTTTAAGAAGCAGTAGAGGGGGAGGCAGGGATGATGAAGCAAGAGTTCGGAGGAGAATATCCATTCGGGCATTTGCAGACACTTGCTCGTTAAGCAGCCGCTCCTTCAGGTCCTCGACCTATTTCTTGAGATCTGCATTTTTCTTGGACAAACGGGAAACCTCTATGCTTTGTGCACTGCTGGAACTAGGTGCCTCCTGAGCCTGACTAATCTACCCTTCAAGAATGGCATTCCGTGCCTTCAGCCTCCTTATGTCCTCAGTTGTAGCATTTTGAGCATCAATCAATTGCGAGATAGTGGAATTGCTGCCAACCCCTCCTTTCTTATCAATGCACTCACACTCCTCTAAGGTGGTTTTAGAGAAGGTTTGCTTGTGAGTTCCCACTGTTGCTTTCCCCAAAGGGACTTTGAAGAGGTTAAACACCTTGGTGAGTAAGAACCTGTAGGGCAACCCATGATTACCATCCTTAAAATCTGCCATTTTCTTTATGTGCTCTATCATGAGTCCAGGTAGATTGATAGTAGTGTAGGCATCCAATGCTTCCATGAGGAACATGTCTGCTCTAGATGTAATAGAACGCCGTTATGCACGTGGAAGCAAGACCTTATTCACCATCTCGAACAACAATTGATACACTGGCAGGAGGGCCTTCTTGTGCACCCGTTCCCCTTGCTGCATAGCATGATCCTTCAGAATGACACTTCTGAAATTAGGAGAACAAGTCCCCTCAATGGATGAAATCCCTTCAGTAGGCACCCCAGAATGTTCTCCTATATAGTCTGGTCCATCACAAATTCTACTCAATTCACATTCAAGCAGATATTATCATCTTCCATTGTGAACATGTCGGCATAGAAGCTTCACACTTCTTCCTCATACACCTTTGGGCTCTCATTTATGAACAAGTGTGTCCACTTTTGAAACTCACAGATATCAACCAGTTGACGCATCCTTGACCATACTTACTTTGGCCTTCTTGGAAGAACCGGGTTCCTCGTTGTCACCAACCTTCCTTTTCACAGACTTTCTCACACTTTTCTCTTTCTTTGCAGACTTCTTAGACACCTTCTTACCAGACTTATCTACCTCAACATTCTCAACTTTCACAGCTTTCACTGATGGCTCTCTCCTAGGTTTTGGAACCACAGGTTTCTTAGAGGACTTATGAATTAAGGAAGCCTTTCCACTTCTAGCAGGGTCTTTTAAGAGTAGGCGCATTGGGAACTTTTCTTCCACTTCTAGCAGCAATGAAGCTTGCTACAAGCATATTATCATAGTCTTCCCCACTATTTTCATTTTCCTCTTCAGATAGAGATTTCATCTTAGGAATGACAATGTTTAACGACTCAGCATCGAAATGAGGAGAGGGAGCAAGATCAGTACTGACCTGGGGCTCTTTTGAAGAGCAGGGAGTGTCATCCCAAGTAGGAGCATAGGGCTCCTCTTGGGCTGAGGGAACATGTCCCTCATTTGTTTCCCTAGTAGTACTATCAGGTGCTAGATTTTCAAGGGGCACCAGTTCCCTACCCTCTTTCTGATGACCTTTACCTTCCCCCTGAGACCCAATAGTCTCATTAACATCCTCATAACCACCAACCAAACCTCCCTTAGCAGCGATTAATAACATATTCTCAATGGCTTCTTGTTCATTTAACCCGAAAGTAGATTTAGAAGACATATGAGGAATATTACTGTGGGGTTAGCAACGTTCAAATCGAAGCTTGGAATGGTCGCTGCTGAACCGTCACTACTACAAACCACAGTCAGTTGGCCTTCAACTCTCTCTTCAACATTCAGACTGAAAACTTCTTGACCTTCGTCACCATATACTGTTTCTCCCTCTGCCCTTTTTTCCGGCAAGGTAGAAGGCGAGGTCTCAGTAGGAAACCTTTTGGGGTTCTGAGTCTTGCAACTCCTGTGAGAATCAAAACTCGATTGGGGTTTGAAAGGAAGTAGTAGGTGGTTGGGGGTCTACTGTAGGGTTTTGACTAGGTGACATAGGGACTCAGACTCTCGTTCCTGTGCTTCGTGAGACGAAGACACAACATGGACTATACTAGAAACATTTGAGGCTTCTAGATTTTCAGACATAGTGAGGATTTGCAGTGAGAACAAAAGATAAAGAGTGTTTGGTTTTGAGAGAAAAAGGGAATTTTTGGCTTTGATGTGAACAGTGATGAAAGAGACAACGTTTGAGTTTATTTAAAGAGGGTGAGGACCGACTACAAAGGGGTATAGATTGCTGGGTAGACGATTCATTTAGTAATGGGTACGACGTTTGGATTCTAAAGAGACGAAAAAGAGAAACTGAAATTTTAATGATGTGGCACTTTTACAGCCGTTAAAAAGATGTGCATGAGAGTACAAAGGAACCAGGTCCCCTGACTTAGTTTTGTAAATGTGAGCCTCATCCTTTTACCAAGATACAATAACACTAGCTTTTTATTTGTTCCGCAATTTCCATGTGTGTCTACCTGTAACGGTATAGAAATGAGTTAGAACATGCCAGAAAATACTTTTTAGCTGTTTTATCTGTTCATTCTTTCATAGCCAATCATTGAGGGATCAGGTGCTTAGTTTGATTTTATCAACCCCATCTCCAATCAATTCTTTTCAAAGTGCTCTCTGCTTAGTGATTTAGTGAAGATATCTGCTACTTGGTCTTCTGTTTTACAAAACTTCATGCAAATAAGATCTTTTCAACATTATCTCTGATAAAATGATGTCGCACATCAATGTGCTTTGTTATCTTATGCTGAACTAGGTTCTTTGCCATGTTGAGAGCACTAGTGTTATCATACAGTAATGACACACAATTAGAGAATACACCAAAGTCCTCCAGCTGCTTCTTGATCCACAACAATTGAGCACAGCAAGAGGCAACTGCCACATATTAAGCTTCTACAGTTGAAAGAGCCACAAAGTTTTGTTTCCTTGTACCCCATGAAATCAGACACGATCCTAGAAGATGTGCCATGCCAGAAGTGCTTTTTCTATACACTAGATAACCAGCATAATCAACGTCAACATACCCAATCAAGTCAAAATTGTCTCCTAAAGGGTAGTAGAGAATCAGGTCCTGCGTTCCTTTGAGATACCTTAGAATTCTCTTGGCAGCCTTCAGATGAGATTCTTTTTGACTAGATTGAAACTTATCACATAATCCCACACTGAATATAATATCTGTTCTACTAGCTGTGAGATACAAGAGTGAACCAATGATACCCCTGTACATGGTTTCATTCACAGGAGAACCAGGTTCATCCATGTCCAGATGAGTGGCAGAGACAATAAGGGTATCAATGATTTTTGAACTTTCCATCTCAAATCTCTTTAGGAGCTCTTTAATGTACTTATGTTGACTTATCATCGTGTCCTTAGGAGTTTGCTTAACTTGCAGTCCCAAGAAAAAATTCAATTCCCCCATCATGCTTATTTCAAACTTACTTCCCATAAGCTTTGCAAACTCTTCACACAAGGAATCATTTGTTGCACCAAATATGATGTCGTCAACATAGGTTTACACAATAAGCAGGTTCCTCCCTCATTTCTTCAGAAATAGGGTGTTGTCAATTTTTCCTCTTGCAAAGCCATTTTCAAGGAAGAATTTGGACAACCTTTCATACCATGCACGAGGGGCCTGCTTCAGTTCATATAATGCCTTGTCAAGTTTTAATATATGCTCAGGATGTTCATGACATTCAAAACCGGGTAGTTATTTGACGAAGACTTCTTCCTTTAGATATCCATTCAGAAATGCACTTTTAATATCCATTTGGAACAATTTGAATTTCATATGAGATGCAAAGGCAATGAGGATTCTGATGGCTTCCATTTGAGCAACTGGAGTAAAAGTTTCATCATAGTCGATCCCTTATTCTTGATTGTAGCCTTGAACTACTAACCTTGCCTTGTTCCTTATTGTGTTCCCAAACTCATCTAGTTTTTTTCTGAATACCCACCTAGTTAATATAACAGTTCTGTCTGAGGGTTGGGGAATCAGGAGCCATACGTTGTTCCTCCCAAATTGATGGAGTTCATCTTGCATAGCAGTAATCCAGTCAACATTTTTCAATGATTCCTTGATATTTTTGGGCTATATTTTAGAGAGAAAGGCTGAGAAGGCAAGTGAGTTTCTTGACTTTGATTTAGTTTGAATCCTTGGGTCAAGATGAGTGATCACATTTTGAAGATGGTGTGAACTTTTGTGTTTCCAGTTAGACACCTGAATCTTATTGCGAGTGGATCCAGGTTCCTCTGAGTGAGATCCATTGTAGACATGAGTGCCACTTCTCGGCTCAGTATTAGGGGTTCCTTGCACGACATCAACAACTCTGTTCTATTCTTCAGTTGTTGTGATGGAGGGACCAGGTTCCTCTATATTAGTTGGAGATACAACTACACCATTTTCATTTTATTCATTGATATGTCTCATCATGTCAGCCTTTCCATTTGCCATATCAATGACTTCACTAGGTACCTTTGACTGTTCTCCATCTTGATCAATCTTATCATGTGAATCTTTCCCATATAGGTGGTGTGATTCATCAAAGATCACATGTATGCTTTCCTCAACACATTGAGTTCTTTTGTTGTAGAACTTGTAAGCTTTTCTTTGTGATGAATAGCCGAGAAAAATTTCTTCATTACTTTTGGCATCAAATTTTCCCAGTGTTTCCTTCCCATTATTGTGAACGAAACATTTGCAGTCAAACGCCCTCAAATGTGTTAGCTTGGGTTTTCTCCCGTTAAACAGTTCATACAGGGTTTTGTTCAAGAGGGACCTGATCATGCGCCTGTTCACCAAGTAGCATGCAGTGTTGGGTACCTCTGCTCAGAAATGTTTTGCAATACCACTATCGATCAGCATTGTCCTTGCCATGTCTTTGAGAGTCCTATTTTTCCTCTCCATTTTGTTGGGGTGTTCTTGGAGCTGAAAAATTATGACTTATACCATTTTCAGCACAAAATTCGTCAAATTTTGCATCTTCGAACTCTGTGCCATGATTAGATCTTATACTCACAACATTATGGAACATCTTCACTTGAATCTTCTTCACAAAAGAAGCAAACACTGGAAAAGTTTCATCCTTGGTTTTGAGGAACAAAGTCCAGGTGAATCTGGAGTAGTCATCCACTATGGCGAAAATGTACTTCTTTACTCCTCTACTTGGCACCCTCATAGGTCCACACAGATCTATATAAATGAGATCAAGTGGCCTTGAGGTGCTTACATCCTTTTTCGGCTTGAAGGAGGACCTGACTTACTTTCCTTTCACATATGCATCACACACCTTATGATCTTTGAAACTTAACTTAGGCAGCTGATCTCGCCCAAGTCACACCTCAAATTGGGGTTGTGAAGCGGTCGATTGCAATAATAATACCCAACTAGGAGTCGAGATAGAATCCACAGGGAGCGTAGATGGGATTAGTGGTATGCATTTGGTCTAAGCATGTGAATTGTCTAAGTTACACTTCCACAAACTTTGATTTGATTTTACTTCTAAAATTATACTAAGGATTGCAATTGAAAAATATGAAACTAGAAAAAAATGTTTTTTTGTTGCTTTTAAAATATGTAAAAGGTCTTAGGCTATGACTTCCACCTAGGTGTTTGCCTAACGGGTTGTGGGCTTTAGAGCGAGTTTCGTTGGTTGGGGTGTATTATAGCAATCAACACTCAAAATACCCACTCAATACCTCTCGGTAAGAGAGTGGTTTTGCCAAATGTGGATTTTTCAAGTCCAAATGGGTATTGAGCTAAACAGTTGACAAATTGCTCAAGTCGAGTTTTACTATCTCTAGGTTCAACCCTTTAATTGGGACTATCAATCTCTTGATTTCATCCCAAACTCTTGTTAGCCAAGTTTTCCTAGACTAAGTCTCTCTTTCTCAAGTAGAGACCAAGTCAAATAGGCTTGAACCATTATTTGCAACCATTAATTCTACAATTATAGCAAGAACTAAGCTAAATAATACACACCCAACCATAAACAAGTACTAAATCAAACACCCATTAGTTTTCCACACTAGGGTTGGGTCACAACTCTAGCTAGAAATTTAGCTACTTATAGTGGATATTGAAGAAAATAAAGAAGAAAAAATGATAAAATTCATATTGAATGATTAATAGATGAAAATCCAATGTAAAATCAACAATATAAACTAAAGTTGCCTAAAAGAGTAAAGAAAAACGGCTACAGACTTTCTGGTATTCAAAACTTAACCTAATTTTGTCAAAAAAGTCTATTTATACACAACTGAAATTTTCGGACAAAATTTCCCTTTCGGAGGTTCTGCTGCCGCGCAATTCTGTGTGCGGTCCGCACTTTGCTTCAGCTCTTGACGAAGGTTGGATCTGCAGCCGCACAATTCTGCACTACAGCATCGTCTCTTGAGTTCTGCGGACCGCATAATTCTGGGTGCGACCGCAGAATTATAGTGCGGTTCGCAGTTCTTGCTGGGCTTGGAGTTGAAATTCTCTGAAGCTTGAATTCTGCGGCCGCACAATTATTGTGCGGCCCACACCTTACATTGCAACTCTGTTAATTCTTCTTCGTGTTCTGCAGCCGTACACAGAATTCCGCGGTCCGCACTTTAGTTTTTTGTGCTTGATTTCTTTTGTCCTTGTTCAAAAGCACTCCTCTTGAGTTTGATTTCATCGTAATGACTCATTTTCTAATACTCCTGCAAGTAAGCATATTTCATCAGTTTTCAGGAATACCTTTAAATATTTTTGAACTAAAACAAAAGTCAAAAGGTACAAATAAGTAGTCAAAATTGCCACTTATCAACTCCCCCAAACTTAAGCTTTTGCTTGTCCTCAGGCAAATAAGGTAATTCCCACCTCCACAAGAAAAGAGTTATTCCAGCTAATCTAAGGTAAAGCAAACACACATCAATTGGGACCAACAATTACCCACAACACTTATGAATTATCAACAAGGCAATGATTTAAAGTTTTAAGCACAAATAGTTATAATGTGACACTTGAGCATCAAGAGTTGACTTACTCATCAAGGAAGTTCGCACTTTCATGTAGGTCACTGTGGATACCAAACTCCTCCTCCTCCACTCTCCGTTAGCTTATCTCACTTAAGAATGAAGCACTCAATTCAAGGATTTGTGAAAAGTTTGCTCATCTCTCTCAAAAGAATGTCACAAGTACGGCTCTAAGTACCATATGCTTGCCCCTCATGTAAATCACCACTAATATAAGCTCACTCGGCTTGAAATCACGTAGGGCTTTTTTCTGCATGTAATGAAGGCTTTTGGACTAAGGTAGAAAATGTTAGAGTAGAGCGGGTTCATCTTTCCTTAAGCACTCAATTTTCTCTTTTTGGCTCATGCTTTGCCGACTTTTTGAGTCATTTTATTTTTCCTTAGGGGAACTTGAGAGACTTGACATCACTCTTTTTTGGTCATGATATTTATTTTTTTTCTTCTTTATTTCCTCCATGCTTTGCACTTTTGCTTTTCTTTAAATCCCTTCAACTCTTCAATTTATTCACTTTCTTTTTGTATTTTTCTTTTGTTCTTTCTTTCTTTTTCTTTGCCTTGCCTTTTCTTCATTTCTTTTCTCTTTTTGTACCTTGATACCACTTTCAAACTCCCTATCTCTCCCCCAAACTTATGTTTTCGCTAATTGCTTCTCATGAGTGTTAAGGAAAGCTTGGGTGCCAAGAGAGGGTCACTACAAAATGGGTAAAGGCTTGTAACATGGTTATCAAATGAGAAAGGCTTTAGGATAAAAAGGGTTGACTAGGGATAACATCATTAGTGGGCCATGAAAAATTTCAAAATGGGTCAAAGAGAGCTTACAATCACTTCTCAAGCCAAGCAAAACTTAAAATTTTGCCTAGAAATACATTCAGGGCAAGTTTTAGACCATTCGCACGGGTACTTGGACTTGCAACAAAATATCTCACCTCTCACACAGCTGGATTGTTAAAGAGGATAGAGTCGAGGGCCCACAATCACTGTATTCAAGATTGAAAATCACTAATAGTTCAACTAAACCACTCGACGATTGCCTAAGTCAACGCAAGAGTCACAAGGCCACTAACTAGAGCTATTTCTTTCCAAGAACTTGTTTTTAATCATAAACATGTAGTTAAGTGTATTGGTATCAAGTGAAGCATGCTTGACTCTTCTAGTTCGACTCAATTAGGTTCTCTTATTCATTATTACTATTGTTCTTACCTAAATATAAAAAACGGACTCAATCCCTTAAGAAAGTTGTCACGCCATCCATCGTTGGGAAGAGTCACCCGGTTCACACAAAAATCACCTTTGGAAAGAACTGTGGCATTAAGAAAACAAAAGGCTTATTAATCACTTAAACATGAAAAGAAACTACTAAATTAAAAAAAAGCTATTAAAGTAAATAAGAAGCTATTAGACTAAATATTCACTACTGAGAACCGACTAAGGTTTGACTTTTGAGTAAATAACTTCGGAATCGGAATTTGAAGGTTCCAACAGGTGAAGCTGTGAAGTAAACTGCTGAAAGCATAAATGAATATAAAAATTGATAAAGGGAAAGAGAATATATACATTAATAGAGAGAAGAATATGTACATAATGAAAGTAAAAATAAAAAGAGAATGTTATCAATTATTATATGCCAATGTCAAATGTCATATCAAATCAAAATAGACCACCCCCCGAATAAGAATAAGCATTGTCCTCAATGCTTAACAAAAATCAAAATAAAAAAGGGAAAGAGTAGAGAGGTCTCCCTATGTGGTCTCAGTATCCATAGCAGCATCACCTCCCTCATGCTCCTCCAACTGGATCTCATCATCCTTTGCTCGGGGAGTAGCTGGGTTGGTGAACATCTGTAGCACCGCCTCAGCCGTATGGACAACGAGGTCTGGCTCCTCAGACTGGACAGCTGGTGCTACTGGTACTAATGGTGCTGTTGGGTCTACTGGTACTGATGGATCTGTCTCCATTAGTAAGTCAAAGGGAAGATCACCAGCTACTGCTATCTTGGTCACTTCACGTCTCAACTTGTCCACTAATTTTCTCGAGGCCTGGGATTTTCTCATCTTCTTCACCTGTTTACCTAGCTTCTCAATTGCTCCCCCATGTGCCACCAAGGTATCCATGATGATCTTCTGATTATCCAATATCTTCTTCAATGTTTCTTCCACTGACAGAGGAACCTGGGGTGCTGGGGCAGAAGACTGTGCTGCAACAATACTAGATAGGTCGGGCAGCTTTGCAGTAGCTGTCTGCATCCAGTTGTTGAGACTCGCCAGTGTCTGGGAGACTCGCAGCGTAGTGAGTGGATAAGTGAAGGAGGAATGCACTGATACCGATAGCCCTGGAGATGGAGTTGGTGGCATGGCAACTGTCTAGGTGGAAGGCCCGACTGCTGTGGAAGGCATGGAAGCTGTAGAAGGCATAACAATAGAATCTGCAACTACCACCGACGGCTTATCAGACTGGCCTACGGTAGTAGTCGACTTACCCTTTTTCTTCGTATTCCTTGGGTCCTTCAAAGAGTACCAGGAGAAGGGCTGCTTAGCCCTAACCTTTGTATCAAGCTTTTGGGTTCCACCCCCGCATCCGTGAGATACTCTGTGATAGTGTTGGGATACGGATAAGAGCTTTCACCCTATCTGACAACTAGATACATGTTGGCCGACATGATGGCACCCACATTGATTGGGTACCCATCCTTGATGGAAGCAACTAGGACTGCCCGAGGGATTGAGAGATTGTTTTCATTCCGACTTGGGTCTATGTGACTGCATACAAATGTTTGCTACCCTTTTTCTTCAAAGTTGAAGGTGTTCCGCAGAATGGGAACCCCTGTTGTGATCTATGGTGGTGGTAGTCCTGGAGCTGCTAGTATCTCAGCTAGCCAAGGGCGAGCTGCATCACCCAGTGCGAACTTCTCTAAATACTGCACCGGCTCCATATTCTCGAGCCCCAAATAAATGTTCAGGGTGCTCTGATCAAATCGTACTTTCAAGTTCCGCACCTTAGTTACCTTAGTCCCCTTCTTGATGTGCGCCACATTAGCGTAGAACTCCCGGACTAAGTTCTCCTTGGAATCCAATACGCCTTTTATGAACCACTTCCACCCTTTTCTTTCCCGAAATTATCTTGACACATTTGGATTGTGCCTATACAAGTCTTTCGACAGGAACTGCCGCTCAAGAGTGAGCGATCTCTGCGGCCACCACTCTCGAAACTTGTTGAATGCAGTCAGGCTCACAAACCTATCTTCCCAAACTTCCTTCTTCTTTGACCTCTCCAGGCCTGCAACTCTGGTATGCAACTCTGGTGTCTCCCCCCCGACCGTCATCTGGAATATCATCATCATCATCAACTGTGACTGGTGCGGTGGGAGCATGAGTAGATGAGGGCTCCGAAGCCTGGCTGTTCTCTTTCGACCCCTCAGAAGTACTCTCAGAAGAGGTAGGCTCATCTCTCAGTCGGTATCTGTCCTGGGGCAGCTGTGATTGCGAATGCACAACAGGATGCCTTTGCACTAAGTCGCCCTTCGATGTTTCCCTAGACGGGGCATATGAACTTGACTCAGAGGGCTCTGCAGCTCTACCTCGCCCTGCAATTGCCTTTTTAGATAACACTCTTTGCACGGAAAGTGGTAGGGTACCCCTGCCTCGGCCTTGGGAGGGTTCACCCCTACCTTTGGAAGTATCACACGTCCTTTTGATCTAACCATTTTTTGCAATACACAACAACATGAGTCAGTTATAGTTAAGTGCAGGTAAGCATAAAATTTGCAGAACAAAACATGTTGCACGTTGGGGAAGTGCGGACCGCACATTTTTGAGTGCGGCCACAGATGGGATTGTGCGGACCGCACAATTTAAAAGTGCAGTCGCAGTGATGATTCTGCGATCCACACAATTGTAAGTATGGTCGTACATCTGAAGTGCGGTCCGCACAATTTTGGGTGCGGTCGCACATTGAAACTTCAAAAATGTCAACTCTCTGAAGTTAGAGAATTGCTTGATCTGCGGTCGCACACATGTTTCTGCGGCCGCAGTTGAATTTCTGCGGACCGCACAATTTTGAGTGAGGTCCGCACAATTAATGCACACATTTGCCCTAGCCTAAAGATCTGCGGACCGCACAATTTAAACACCAACGACAGTGAACTTAGGACTTTTCAATTTAGCACAATTTATACATGGTAATTTCAATTTAGGCATGATACACAGTTTACCCATCCCCCAATTAGCAATTAGGAAGTTACCCACATAATTGTAAGCACACATGATGATGAATTTGACATTAGGCCTAAAAATAACTACACTAACTATGAACAAAATTAAGAAAATTGAAAAATTTGAAGATGAATTGAACCTACCAGTGATGTAGTGATGCAAGGAAGATGAAATAAGTGTGAGATGTTTGAATCAATTTAAGTGCACTGTGCTGGCCTTTGTGTTAAGTGTTTAGAGTGTGTAAAGTTTTACTAGTGTGAGGTGGCTGCTATTTATAGTTTGACCGACTAGGGAAAAAATGCTAAGCTGAGTGCGGCCGCATAATTTTATGTGCGGTCCTTACTCCTTACCTGTTACCAATTACCCTTTTTGATGATCTGCGGTCCGCATATTTCTGAGTGCGGCCGCAGATTTTTGTGCAGACCACACATTTCTTTGTGCGACAGCAGATCGGCCATTTATCTGACATGCAAACTTCAGAGAGATTGCAATTTCTGATCTCCAGTTGTGCAACTGCAACAAGAATTGTGCGGCCACAGATCCTTTTTTGCTGTGGCCATCAAAATTGTGCGGTCCGCACTTTTTTCATACTTAGCCACTTTTCCAGAGCACAGTTCCTGCAAAACACACTCATTCATGCAACATACTTCAAAACCAGTTAGCACAAAATAAGACCTATCTAAAAAAAAAGAAAAATAAAATTAAAAAGAAACATGGGTTGCCTCCCAAGAAGCGCATTATTTAACATCGCGGCGCAACACAAATTACCATCAATCACTTGAAATGAATCAATGCCACGACGTGGCCATCATCAACCTTTCCCAAATAATGCTTCACCCGGTGACCATTGACTCTAAACACTTCATCATTTTTATTCTTCAAGTCTAATGCACCAAAGGGTGTCGCACTCACAACCTCAAACATGCCACTCCATTTAAACTTCAACTTTCCCGGAAACATCCGTAACCGAGAATTGAACAATAACACAGGATCATTTTCTTTGAACTCCTTGTTCCGAATGTACTTGTCATGGAGGTACTTCATCTTCTCCACCTGTACTTCGGCCGCGTCTCTTGAGTTCTGTGGACCGCATCATTTTGGGTGCGACCTCACATTTGATTTCTGCGGCCGCACAATTATAGTGCGGTCCGCAGTTCTTGCTGGGCTTGGAGTTGGATTTCTCTGAACCTTGATTTTTGCGACTGCCCAATTATTGTGCGGTCCGCACCTTACATTGCAGCTCTGTTTATTCTTCTTCATGTTATGTGGCCACACACAGAATTCTGCGGTCCGCACTTTAGCTTTTTGTGCTTGATTTTTTTTGTCCTTGATAAAAAACACTCCTCTTGAATTTGATTTCATCGTAATGACTCATTTTTCAATGCTCCTGCAAGTAAGCATATTTTATTAGTTTTTGGGAATACCTTTAAATATTTTTGAACTAAAACAAAAGTCAAAAGGCACAAATAAGTAGTCAAAATCCTCACTTATCAGTAGCCCACAAACCAAGTCCTTCTTGACTAATTCATTCAACAACGTAAAACTTGTGTGTACCAATTTTCTGTGCTACAGTTCAACATCATCATCAACAACACTCATACATATGAGATCCCCATTGTGCAAGGACTCAAAGTCAGCAACATAAATATTTTTATATATTTTTGCCATTCAGACCACTTCACCAGTCACTAGATTTGTGACTGTGAAAATTTTTGACACAAATTCTACTTTGTTTTCTTTGTCGCAGATTTGAGAAATGCTCAATAGGCTATAATTCAAGTCGTTCACATAACACATTTTTAATTGAATGGGTGAGTGTCTTCCCAATTCTTCCTACTCCCATAATGTATCCCTTTTTGCCATTGTCAAAGGACACACTCCCTCCTTGCAGGGCTTTGAGTGAAAGAAAATCATCAATGCTTCCAGTCATATGCTTGGAGCAGCCACTATCCATATACTAATTTTGGCTGCTTCCTTTCACTGCTTCCTACACAAGATAATTAAGGATTAGACCTTGGAATCCAAACAAGTTTGGGTCCCTTGTAGTGAGGAAAAAGTCGAATTAAACTTCTTCTTGTCCAGGCAGGAAATACACGTTTTTAACGGAGGGACCAGGTTCCTTAGCAGCAGTTACCTTTTCAACAAAAACCTTATTTTTCTATTGGGACTGAATTCTAGCCTTACAGTTTTCTTTAAAGTGTCTAGTATTACCATAGTGAATGCAAAGCCAGCTATTAGGGACCAGTAACATGCTTGCTATGTAGATTGCAGGGAGTCTTTTTCTTTTGGAACCCGACTCCCTGCCTGTTCCCACCATTGCTTGTATACATGGCAGTAACTGTATTAGAGGACCAGGTTCACTTTAGAGATTTTTCTAGGTCATTTTTAACTCTGCCTAGATCTTCTTGAAGTTGTCTGTTTCTTTCAAGTTCGTCACACAGACTAGATTTCATAGATTTGAGTTCATTTTCAAGCTTAATGTGTACCTCACTTGCAACTTCCTATCCCTTTTAGATAATCCCAGAACTGTTTCCCTTTTTTAATTCCTCTATTCTTTCTTTTAGGTCCATGACAACTACCAACAAGTCAACTCTCTCATTTTTTACGTTTTTAATTTTTTTTAGTCAGCACATCCTTTTCTTTGTTTAGAACCTCGATGGTTTCTTTTAGGTCAACCACTACGATTACCAGTTCATCTCTCTTATTTTCTACCTCTCATAATTCCACAGTTAATGCATTTTTATCATTTATAAGACTGTGATAAGCATTAATTAAAATATTTGCAAAATATATAAGCTTTTTATGAGAGTAAGACTTTAAATTTCTTTGAAGGTCTAGAAAGTTTACCTCATCATCATCATCATCATCTTCATCATCGTCAGATTTTGCCATAAGGGCAAAGATAGAGTCATATTTGGCTACTTCACTTTCAACTACCATCATGGAGGTATCACCTTATGCATCATCTTCTCCAGATTCGCTGGAAGAATCTCCCCATGCAGCAAGAGCTTATTTCACAATATTGTCAGCGGCCTCTTTTCTCTTGAATCTTTTGTCAGGAACCGAGTTCCTCTTGGATGCTTTGTCTGTGTTGTGCTTGTACTGGTATTGCCTGAGGAGAGGAAAATCCTTGATGAAGTGTCCTGGCTTCCCACATTTATGACATAAGTCATACCCTCTTGGCTTGCTGGAGCTGCCCCTTTTTGGAATACCTCCATTCTTGCAAACCATTTTCTGAAATCGCTTTGTCAGGTAAGCCATATCAGCATCCTCACCACTTGAGTCATTATTGTCAACCTTGAGGACCAGGTTTTTATCCTTCTTATTTTCTTTTCTTTTATGGTCCTTCTTTTTCTTCATTTCACATGTCTTCAGATTTCCAATGAGTTCATCAATGGTTAGCTTTTGCAGATCCTTTGCCTCTATGATAACATTGACTGTGATTTTCCAGGAACCAGGTAGTACACTAAGTATTTTCTTGACAAGTTTATTCCTTGGAATGACTTCTCCCAGAGAGTGAAGCTCATTGATGATGGAGGTGAATCGAGTATGCATGTCTTGAATGGATTCATCATCCTTTATCCTGAAGAGTTCATACTTAGTGGTGAGCATGTCAATCTTCGACTGCTTGACTTGAGTTGTTCCTTCGTGGGCCGTTTGGAGAGCTTCCCAGATCTCCTTGGCTGATTGACAGGAAGTGATCCTGTTGTATTCATCTGGTTCAATACCACAAATGAGGATCGTTTTTGCTCGAAAGTTCTTCTCTATAGCTTTGTATCATCATTGTATTCCTTCCTTGTCTTGGGAACTGTCGCTGCTGGTTCGCCAGTGATCTTCATAGGGACGAAGGATTCATCGCAGATAACATTCCAGAGCTCTGAATCTTTAGCCATGATAAAGTTATGCATCCTTATCTCCCAGCATCCATAGTACTGTCCATTGAATCTTGGTAGAGCAGCCATTTGGATCAATTATAGGTGTTAGCCTGATAGAAAGAACCTGCTCTGATACCAATTGATAGAAACTTAGGGTCCACCAAACTGTATAGAGAACCTGGTTCTCTATCAGTTCCCACAGAATACACACAATAAGAGATAAGTAAATGACACAGCAGAGTTTTACGTGGAAAACTCCGAGCTCACGGGATTAAAAACTACGACCTACACTCGTAGAATTTCAACTTCACTAACCGAACAATTTTTAGATTACAACCTATTGTAACCTAGGAATTAAACTCTTAATCCCTCACTCACTTGTAATAACTCTATTACAAGCCTCTTTGTAATAACTCTATTACAAGCCTCTTTGTAATAACTCTATTACAAAGTTCACAACTCGACTAACTCTAGCCAAGACACAAGCACAAGGTTTATGGTTTTACAATTAGTTTCCTACACAATGATTCTAGATAATCTAAGTAGGAATTACAAGTAAATCACTCTAACAAAGGTGCAACACAACTAGGGACATATAATAATACAACGCTGAAAACTGGTCCTTTATTATGTTGTTCTTTGTTCTTGAAGCCTGGAAGTCACTTGCAAGATGGCAACACACTTGAGAGGAAACTTAATTAATTCTGGAATGTGCAAGTGTGTATTTTTTTCCATTGCTTCATGTTAATAATATCCAAGTGATGTCACTTGGATGATGCAAGTAATATCTGGTACAAGGCATTCCCCATAAAGTGGTTGCTGCACTTTTCACACTGTTGCACATGTGCAGAGGAACAATTGCAACGACTTTATAGCTGTGAGCTGTTGACTGGTACAGTCAGCAAGGGAACTGATGTCCATTTGTTCCCTCTGTCGTCTCTTTGACTCTGATTATTGGAACTTGTGCCCGACTTGAGACTTATTGTTCTGGAGCACTTTGATAATGTGTAACAGGTTCCCCATCTGGTTCTTATCATTAAGTTTGTTATATCATCAAAATATAACATGACACATAGCCCGATAACTATGCACTTCTTAGCTATAAGGTTTCAATCTTGCTCGAGATTATTTCTGGAAGACCGATTTTATGACCTATTATAATTACTTTTTTAGTTATGGAATTAAGTTATATGTGGTGATAGTGTAATGACTTCTTATGCTATTAATTTAACTCTTATTTGCCATTTATTATAGTTTATTGATGAATGCTTATTAAAAGAAATTATTTGTCCCGCGAGTCTAACTTGTACTCTTCCTCAAGTGGACCTTTGCATAGAGAAGAGGGGTCATCGGACCTCGTTAACCTCAGCAAATTTTTTAGATATATACATGCATATAATGTTAAAAACGGTCATATATTTTGTCTTGATCAAAAGTCTAATGGGGCACTGGTCACTACAAGAAAGTAAGGATACGTCGGCATTATATAAATGTCGTATCAGGTCACTTAAATGTTGTTAATTCAATTACCGATATTTAGTTTATATTTGTACTAAATGTCGTACGGTGTCGGAAATTTTCCGACATTTATGTTAATGTCGGTAAGAGATTTGCGACATTTATAAAATTATCACTTGAAATTTATGACATTTAGCCTAATAAATTGTGATACGACAATTAATCAACATTAGTACAACTAATTAAGATTTACCAATTAAATTCTACAAAAATTAAAATGAAGCAGGCCGACCAATCTGCTACTACTTTCTAATTCCTATATATCTTACATACCTCGTCATTGCTAATTGAGTTCTAAAGGTCTCGAAATTATCAGATTTAAAAAAAAAAATGTAAGTACTCTAATCCAGACAAAAAAGTTAATATTTGACTCAAAATGTTAGCGTTCTCAATCATGTCAAATTTTTTAAAAGGAAATTCCCTTTTCTGCAAGGCACATGATTATAGAGTAGGCGATGATGTCGATACATTCAATTTGTGACATTATTGTCGAAGCACAGTTGACGTTTGGAGGGGGAGGGGGGGGGGGGCTACAATATTTATACATCATTAAATGTATTTAAATATTTAATTATCAATCCTTTAATTAAAATGAGTTATGATGGTAAGTTCAGAACCCATAAATTTTAAAATTTTGGCTCCTCACCTCAAATTGATGACTAAGAAAATGGTGTGATAGCGCCATGCATGATGAAAACCACCGTTAATTCCTCTTACTTTAGTGTCATTGTTAATTAAATGGACTTTCTAATGTCCATAAGGGGGAAAAACGCAAACTATTCTAGTTTAATTTGGTTAGGGAGACACTGACATGCAAAAAAATAATTAATAAAACAAAGAAATTCAGACCTAGTGCATGCACGTCCAAATCATACTAATTTACCAAATTAAATGTTAAATTAAATTAAAACTTAAATCAATTATCTATGATTAAATAATAAACCTTATATAAAAGATACATGTCATATATTTATTAGTTTGATTCATATATCGGTCTGAGTTGGTATTGTTTCAAAAGCAAATCCAGTGTTTTGTTTTGTTTTGTCTTCATTCTTTGGCTTGTTATCTCTTAAGCTGGCTTAGCAGTTAGTACCTATTCTATTTGCACTTTCTTTAAAGGAACGGGAGATATTGATCGGATAAGGAAAAGGGGAAGAGAAATATTTGTACTAAATTTAAAAATGTCGTGTATCATGTCTAATTAACATGTAATCTGACCCTAACTTGTGACTCTTAAACGTTAAATTATTTGATTCGATACAAATATTAAGTTCAAATAAGTTTTTGGTCGAACACAGATATAGATTTCACCAATTACCAAATCTGGGAACCCCTTACCTGGTAGCAGCAGAGACACATACAAGGAAGGGATTCAATTGCATCACCTTCTTCAAAAAGTTATACTGTTTAAGTAGGTAATTTTGAATATTCTTAATTCTTAACACAACAGAAACAAATTCCAAATTCTAGCACTATCTTTGTCTGTACCACTGGCCCCTAGAATTAAATGTAGGAACTTCCACCTAATTGACTTCCCTCCTTGCTTGGGACTGTAAATTAATACCACATAACCTTTCATGATCTTACTTTGCTTTGTCATTTATTCTTTTTTATAGATATTGTTCCAATCGTAAGATTTATGCTTTTGCTGCATATAAGAATACGTGGCTGCTCGAATATTTTCCTCATACCTATTAATCACCGATTTTGTCTACTTGTAGAGCCAGCATTTTTCAAGTGGAGAATATAGGGACAAAGAATTATTGACAAACATATAAAACTACTTGTTTAAGAATTAATACACTACTAAATGAGTTTGTGGACTGAATTTTTTGACATCTCTACATTTTGGACGAAGGAGTTATTCGATACTTGTATTGATGTCCGGTAACAATTATTCAATGGAATTAATACGTAAGGTGTGCATAAGTAGTCTGAAGACGAAAAAAGAAAAAAAAGTGTGCCTTGTATGATCATGTGGATGGTAAGTGCGAATAATAGGAGATAGCTGGAGTGTCTTGTTGAGATTGTTCATATATTCTTAGTAATATGATGCAATTACAATAAGAATAAAAGCCACTGGTTAAATACAGATACCATTCGATTCAACGTATCCAAAGAGTGAATTGTCGTTAATACAGCAAGCACATAAAAAACCTCACCAGAGCTGGCTGGCTCACAGAGTTCCTTCTCTTTCTTTCTAGCATTTAGTCTTGCTTGGATGTTAAGAAAGTATTTAGAAAATATCTGTTTCGAAGTGAAGTATCTAACTCTAACTACTAAATTAAGAGACTTATGGATTTCTTCTTTTGCGGAAGCGGATTTGCAGCAACCACGACTTGTTTTATCGGTCACCGAGAATCCTCAAGAGACGAATGAATTTCCTTGTTTACACAACTTAAAAATCCCTCTAGGAGATGTAAAGAATTTCACATGATCTGTAGCCGTCGCTTAATGGAAAAGCCACTCTTTTTTCACACTCATAATGGTGCATTTATATCGGATTTTAAGAGGAAGGCTAGCTAATGGGTTAACGGACTACTTAGCACCCGTTATGGGCGGGCCTGACCCAATAGCAATTTTTTAACACGAAGAAATTACATATAATAATGGAAGAAAAGTACAATCATATTTTGAAGGAAGAGGAAAGTTCGTTTAGGAAGAATTTCTTTTTAAAAATCTTCAAATTTTGTACAGGAAGTGTCACTATCCGACCGGTCGTTTTGCTTTATAGATCTTAGTTTTCCTATTTAAGACTTCCCGTATGTGCTTTTACTGTTTTATGATTTGTAGAGATGGTTAGTTTAGTTTTGAAAGGGTTCAGGTTGAATTCAGAACATTTAGTTCCATAATAATGGCCTAAGGTGGCCAAATTTGGCTTGAGTCAACACTTTGGGTAAACAACCTCAGAACCGGAATTTGAAGATTTCAATAAGTTCGTATGATGATTGTGGACTTGAGCGCATGCTCGGATCGAGTTTCGGGGTAGTCCATGAGCGTTTCAACGCTTATTGTTGAAGGCTGGCATTTTGAAGGTTTTAGAATTTTTTAAGTTTCATTAGAAGTATTATTGTGATATATGACTTGTGCATAAAAATTGGCGCTATTCCGAGTTGTCTAAGTATACTTCGTCGCGTTCAGAGTTGGTTGAAATGAGTTTGAAGCTTAGAAGTTGATTACTTTGGTTTTGAGGTGCGATTCCTAGTTCCGATGTTATTTTACGTGTTCCGAGGCTTTGAGTAAGTCCTTAGTATGTTAATGGACCTCTTGGTTCATTTGGACAAGGTTCGGGTGGCTCGGGGTGTGTTTTGGACCACCCGGAGCAAGCTAAAGTTGTCTGAAAATAGTTAGTATGCTGGTGTGCTTTGCGATCATGAAGAAGCTTAGAGGGAGGCCTGGGACTTTACTCTTTGCAAACGAGAGGGAGAATCTAGTCCTTCTTCGCAAACGCGAAGAAAGCAAGTGTGGAGCTGGGCAGGAAGGACATTGGCCTTCGCGAACGCGTCAGTGCAGTCGCGAACACGTAAGCCAAGGGGAGGGTGCATCGCGAACGAGAAGGGCATTTTAGGGTAGTTGTCCTTCATGATTGCGAGGAACTTTCCGCGATCGCGAAGAAGAAAATCCTTGGTTAGAACACTTTTATTACAGGACTTAGCCTATTTCTCTCATATTTTCACTTGGTGTTGGACGAATTTGAGAGCACTTAGTCCAGTGGGGTTATTTGGGGATTTCTAGTGAAGTTAAGAGCCGAATACTAAATTTGGAGGCGAGGTAAGTCTCTTGCCTAATCTTGTAAGAGGAAATTATCCCCTTAGGTGTATCAATTATTGTGTGCTACTTATTGTGGGAGTTACGTACGCATGAGGTGACGAGAGTCTGTATGTAGCTATATTCATGTTATGTCCGGGTAGATTTAAATTCACATCATGCCATAAATGTTCTATTTGTATTTCACCTTGTATATTTATTTTCCTTAATTTATTATTGGGTTTGAGGCTAGAATAAAATACTAACAAAGTCTCTTTGAAAAAATTGTGGAATATTTGATGAACAATAGATTCGTGTCTTCTCAACTCGTATGTACTTTCGCGAGTGAGGTAGTTTCTCTATTCTAATGGGATCGGGATGTTCGCTTCTGCAGTATTGTAAATTACTCTTATGGGATCGAGCTGTTTGCCTCGGCAATATGGTACTATTCTTATAGGATCGGGTCGTTTGCTTCGGCAGTACTGTGTCACTATTCATATGGGATTGAGCCGTTTGCCTCTGCAGACTTGTGCTTAATACCTGAGATTTGATTTGATTTTGAGATCAGTTGAGTTCGTGCCTTTGAGGCCAGTTATGACATTTTAGCGATTTCATATTGATCCATGCTTGGAAATTTACTATTAAGTTTATTTGTTTCGTTGCTACTTGTTGTACTTCATACATGGCTACTTTATGTATTTTATTATTTGACACTAGTAAGTGTCAAGTCGACCCCTCGTCACTACTTTTTCAAGGTTAGACTAGGTAAGCGTTGATTTACGTACTCACGCTACACTTCTGCACTGATGGTGCAGGTACTGAGACAGGTACTTTCAATGGTCATACGGGCGACGCACTTTCACGAAGACTTAGTGGTGAGCTGCTTGACTTGCTTCAATATGCAACACCCGGAGTCTCCCTCTAATTTATTTTTTATTTATGTCTATTTTATCCCAGAGAGTAGCTGTAGTAGTTTTGTATATTTTCAAGATTTTTCATGCACTAGTGACACCTAATTTTGGGGGCTTCTAGTGGACTTTTGCAGTTGTACTTGTTGTTACTATTACATTACTATTCGTACTCGTATTTTTGGTAAAGCAGTGCATTGGTGGTAGGCTAGAAACCCGTATTTTAGTCGCAATATTGCACTTTAATTACTGTATTTTACGTGTGTTTGAGCTTAAATGATAGAGAATTACACTTATTATATATTTTATGCCTTGCAATAAATGGTCCCGAGCTATTAAGGTAATTTGAAGCTAAATTGAACAAGTTAGAGTTGAAGTCTGAGTAGAAGCCCAAGAAATTAAGCCGGGATCACATTTGGGGGTCGAGGACCAAGTCTTGATGTCAAAAAGTTAATGAAACAATTTACTATGAGAAAAAGACACTGCCGCGCTGCATGGGGCGCAGCGCAACGCGACAGTGTAAAATTGGTTTGATAGGCTTTTTGCATGCTCTCTGATTATCCTCACAAGCGCGCTGCATGGCGCGGGGCACGAGGCACGGGTGTATAATTTTATCAAAGTTATTTCTTGTTTCGGATAGGAAAGGGTAGTTTCATCCGGGCCCATTCCTAGAGGGTATAAATACACCAAAATATAATTTTGAGAGGATTTTTGACCTACGAAAGATTTAAGAAGCAACTAAGGCAAGAAGACACAAGAATTCATCAAGATTTCAACTAACAATCGATGCAATATGGGAGTTTGTATCGAATCATTAACATTGATGTTTTCTTTGTTTATAAACCTGTTTGAGATGACTTTTTCCATTGCTATGGAATGATTTTCATTAGGGGTGTTGACAAATACGGTATTTTGATAACTTGATTAGGGATTCGATTCTTGATAATTGTTGGAACTAATTGATAGAGTTTTAATTCGTATTGTGGAGTTATTTATTATTTTACTTAATAGAAAGAGGAGTTTGATATGGAATTTCTTTACATCTTATGCTTTAGTTTAAATTCGTGATTCAAATAGGTAATCAAAAGAGCCTCTTGAATTATTAATCGAACTAGAAAATAGGAAAATGTTCGTGAGAAGTTACCCTTTAGATCATAGCCATCATTTTATTATTGCAATTGTTTACCGTGTTTCAATTGGATTAATTACTGAAATTAACGTTAATTAAAAGAGGAACATTAACTTCAAGTGTAATATGATTATCTGTTGAATTCGTGAGAATCAACAGTATTATAGAGTGAGCTAATTCCAGAATTGGATCCCAAGTCAATTATCTTGCATCTGTCTGGTCAATTACCCTTATTTCTCTCATTGATATTTCTTCGCTGCTCATCTATTGTCCTTTGTGATCATTATTAATTGCTTAATTTTTAGTAGTTAATCGTAGTAATAGTCATCATATCAAGTGCTCATTTTCCTGTATAGTAATCAACTGAACATTATTCGAACACTGTTTAAATTCAATCCATGTGGACACGATAATTAAACTATATTATCTTTGACTAGCGAGCAATAATTTTGTGTTATGTTTTGCGCTCGTCATGCATATGTTTCCATGAGTTTCATGTTTAGTTCCTATTTAATTAATGAAAAAATTATAAGCTTGAAAGGCTAAATTCGATAATTAAAAAGGAGGTTCACTGTTGGCTTGCCTAACCACATTGTTGGGCGCCATTGCGATCTATCGCAACAGGAAGTAATCATTTTAATAGTTTTCGTAGTTCCACATATAAAAGATTAAAAACGAGATGAAAAATTCAAAATTTTGACATTTATTTTTCCTAGCAACCATACAATACAAATCAATGATTTAACGAATTGGCCAAAGTGATCTAGCTAGGAACTCTTTTCAGATCCTTTCTTCCATAAATTTTACATGTGAAATACTAACTATGAGGCAAAAATACATTCAAGAATGAAAAAGAGAGTTAAAGACTAGTAAGAATGATTCTTTTCAAATAATATACATTGTATTTTATATCAAGAATTGGTCCAAAAGTACACCGAAAACATACAAATATAGCTGAGTACCAATTGTTGATGAATAGTTGCCATTCTTTTTTCTAAGATGAAATATTAATTGCAAAAAGCACGGAAAGTATAGTGTAAGCATGAGGCAATTGTGCCCTGATATAAGCAAACTTATTAGATGCCCCTTTCTATGTGAAATTATCAATGGATGGATCTCTTGTTGAGACATTACATAATTATTGTTTGACCAAAAATATAGATCTTGGTTCAACCAATTAGATTTATATGAAGAAGAGTTAATCTTAGTTAAAAATAATATCCAAAAGATAAAGTTACCGGTGTCAAGACAAAATAACTAGTAAATGTTCTCTAGATGGCAATGAATATAAGTAACGATAACAATATTCAATGATCCAAAAAGATGAAATATGGAATTAAATAGTAATAAATAGCAATAAATGACATTTAAGTAAATAAAATGTGTGAGTCACCCGACCATGGGTGAGATCAGTGGATATTCTTTCTGATAGTGATGAATGATTGACAAGCCTTTGAACACTTAGGTTGTTCTTAGATCCGGTGGAAATGCTAGACAAGAATCTTAGTAAAAAGGTTATTTTTGTATGCTTACAATAGGACCAGATTCTCTCTACAAAGTCAAAGTGTGTTTTTACAAATGAATATCTCATGTCCCCTATCATTGGGTCTAGAAACTCTAATAGTACATATGTAGAGAAAATTTACTAGAATATTCTCTTTTATGTCCTATCTTAGAACTAACTGTTACAACTCTTTTCAAGACGCTTCGACCTCGACCTTGAATTACGATGACTTCATGACTTTTATCTTTGCCGACTCTTCGATCGCACCCTTCATCAGTTCAAGGCTGCTTCGCCTTGGGGTCATTCTTCGTTGAGGCCTTACTGATAGCAGGTGATGGTCGATGAGGGTCAAAATGGTGCTGACATGGCTTGCCTATATTTTTCGAACATACAGTTAGTCCCTCAACATATCGAGGTCGTCCTCGCGGGCGAGGCCGATGAGATAATAGTGTCGTTTGTCGTCGAGCTTACCAAGTTGGCAATACAGGTTGTGGTCATCGTAACAATCAGGCGACGTGGCTTTCTGAGGATCGCACATTTTTAATTCTTTGCACTTTCCCAGGAAGTCTGTTGGAAACATCTGGTCCAAGAGAAAGAGTGACGTCATGATGATGTTGTTTCGTGACACGTTACGTCGATTCATGTGTCACCCTTGATTGATTCTGCCGTTTTGATTTTCATGTTAATCATGCCCTACCGTTTCGATTTCAGTGCCCCAAGTCTTATAAATAGGCGGTGGTTCGTCCATTTCGAAACGTTTCCACACTCATTCTTTTACATAAGCATAGTTTCTTCTCCTTCTTCGTAGAACCCTTTTACATGTCTGTCATTTTACTTTGCTTTTCTATCCTTTTCCACAACAATGTCAGATTTTCTATCAGATATCCACATGGAGGATTACCCCACCCCTCTAGATGTTGTTTATTCTGACCAGGGGGAAGACTACGGAGCCGCCGTTGAGGAGGAAAACTTGCCTACTGTGGAGTAGATCGTACATCGATATATCCCGATTCCAAACCCGACTTCCTAAAGGCGCTGTTGCCGGGGATTGGCAATCAATAAAGTTTAAAGTAGTTTTTAGTACTAATTCAAGAACCATATTTTACTCTAGTGTATTCACGTTTTCTCACTTGTGTGTAGCATACATGTTTGATTTCTCTGATGTATGACTCGATCTTCTTTAAAGGAAGTGATATCCTACGAACCAGAGTTGGAGAAACACCTGCGACAACTAAAAAAAAGAAAGAGAATTAACAAAAAAATTTGGGTCATACTTCGACTCAAGATAACATGGCAAACAAAGAGATTGATGGAGTAGATTTAGCTACAAGTAAGGCAGCACAACAAGAAGTTGCACGGATAGCAACTGAATTGGCCCTCAGAGCTACTGAGGACACTATCGAATATGGTGGGGGTCGAAGATTTAATCTGAACCGACCCTTGGTTGAAGACCAGTTCGAGAATGCATCACCCAGTCATGGAAGATCATTGAGTGACTATGCCAGACCAGTCTACAATCAAGGCCTGTCAAGTGTCAGACCTCCACCCATAGAAGCAAACGACTTTGAGTTGAAGCAAGGCTTGCTTTAAACCATACAAAACAACTGTATATTTATATGGAAGGTGAATGAAGATCCTAACACTTACTTGATGGACTTTGAAGAAATCCTGAATACCTTCCAATACAATGGAGTATCAAAGGATGCAGTCTACTTAAGGGCATTCCTCTTTTCATTGAAAGATGACGCGAAGCACTGGCTTCGTGGCTGACCAAAGGTTCGATTAGGACATGGGAAGACATGACCAAAACATTTCTTGACAAGTACTTCTCAGCTGAAAAAATAGGGAGATTCAGAAGGGAAATCACAATTTCTGCTAGAAGGAGACATAAACAATTTTTTAAGCTTGGGAAAGATTCAAGGAGATAGTCAGAAAATTTCAGCACAATGAAATTGATTTATAGATAAGACTCCAGGATTTTTGGGATGGACTGACACCTTCCTCGCGACGAACTCTGAATACTGCATATGGAGGTCCACGAATGAAGAAAACTCTGGAAGAGGTTGTCTTAATCCTTGATGAATTATCTGATGATGCTAACCAGTGGTTGACTAAGAGTAATAATAGAAGAAAATCAGTTGGGGTTCGCTAGGTGGACTCTAACACATTCATGCAACCCCAACAGGACATCATGGATAAGGAGGTAAGAAAGCTGACATTAGCCAGGGTACAGAGTGAGTTGCAAGCAACATGTGACATTTGTGGAATGGGACACCCTATACATGAGTGTCAAGCATCACCTAGTGGGAAACTTTAATGCTCTGGGGCAAAGACATCCAGGTTTTTCGTGGAGTTCACCTAGTGGGAGTTTGAACTCACGGCCGCAAAATAATCCTAGACCCCAGGGTTAAGGACCACCATGTTTTCAGAACGAGCAGGGGCAGCAAGACCAGCCACAACTGTCAAATCACTCTAGTATGGAAGATCTCATAAAGGCGTTCATCAACAAAATAGATGAAATTTTTTAGACTCGGGGCACAACCATTTGGAATTTAGAAAGACAAATGAGACATATTGCAAATATGTTATCTGCGAGGGCTCTTGGGACTCTACCCTTTGACACTAAAAAGAACCCAAAGGAAACAATCAAAGTTGTATATTGATGGTAGGCTATAATTATGTATTTTAGTCGCTTATTGCACTCTAATTCACTGTACTTTATTTATGTTGAGCTTTAATTAGGCGTGTTTTGCACTTATTGTGTGTTTTATGCCCTGTAGGAGTGATTCCGAGCTATGAATATGTTGTGGCAAGAATTCCTACTATTTTGGAGCTTTGAAGTCTGAGTAAAAGCCCAAGGTTTAAGTTAGGATCGTGTTCGGGGATCAACAGATGATAATTCATTTTAAGAAAGAAACGAAGAATCGAGCAGGCATACTACGCAGTGTCCAGCAAAATGCCCATAACGTTTTGCTCATAAATCCGTTTGGGATCCAAAATATATCGTTGGAAATCTATTTAAAAGGTCTACAACTTTCATGTTTTACATTTTCCCAATTTTCTAACTTACCACCCAGGTGCACGACCAAGTGCGCGATCGCGCCCTTGGGGCAGAACAATGTGCAAAATGCGCGATCAAGTGTGCGATCGCGCACCTGGGTGCGCACTTGGGGCAGAACAATGTGCAAAATGCACGACCAAGTGAGCGAGCAGGTCTCCAGGTGCGCGACCGCGCATGTCCTGTTCGGGAAAAGTCCTATTTCACTAAGAAAAGGGTAGTTTCATCCGGGATTTATTTTAGGGGCAGATTAAATACCCCAAAATGCCATTTTTGACAGACTTTTGACATACCTTAGACCTAGGGAAGCTAAGGAGAATAAGGAGAAGCAAGAGCACAAGTATTTCATCCTTCCTTCCTTACTCAAGATCCGGGTTTGGATTGTATTTATGTTTTTCTCTATTTTTGTTTCATTTGTGAAGAACTCCTCCATGTCTGTGGAGTAGAACCTTTTGGGTTTTGATGGATTTGGTCTATTGATGGTTGTTTTTGGATTAATTATAACTCTATGTTTATGTATTTGAATCGTTTTTGGAAGGTTTAGTTGTTGCATCTATGTTCACTTGTTCTTGTAATCGAAAGAGGCATAATTTGTGATATATTTGCACTATGTTATTGGTTGAGTTCATAGATTCTTCTAAGTAATCGAAAGAGGCTAGTTGAATTATTGATTAAACCTAGCTAGGAGGATAATCGAAATAGGTTCTCCTAAAGACCAATCCATTACGAAATCTTGCATATCTTCACCGAGCTTAAATTGGTTCATATTGTGAGGTTGAAACTTAATCGAGAGAGGAGTTTCTACTAAATATTTGTACTGATAATTAAGTGAATTTGAGAGACTCACTTGAACATTAGAAGTGAATTATCTAGAGTTAGATCCCAAACAATTATCTTGCACTTATCCTATCAACCCATATTTTCTCCGTTGATAACTTCCTTACTTAGCTTTGTTGAGATTGTCATTAGTCAATAGTTTAGATTCTTATTTAGTTTCAATTCTTAATTGTATCCATCTCCATTATTGATCTTCGTGGATAGCAATCGAGCTACTAACTATGAGAATACTGTTTAAATCCAATCCATGTGGATACAATAATTATACTATACTATCTTTGACTAGCGAGCACAATTTAAGTATATGTTTTGCGCTCGTCAAATTTTGGCGTCGTTGCCGGGGATTGACAATTAATAGTGTTGGAAATAGTTTGTAGTGCTAATTTAAGATTTATTTTTTTAATTTTACTTTTATTTTTGTTCTTCACGGGTTTCTTCTCCGTGTGCAGGAAATAAGTTAAGTTTGTGGTGTATGCCACGATCTTCCTGTAGGGAAGTAATACCCTGCAAACCAGAATTGAAAAAACACATGCGACAACTGAGGAAGGAGAAAGAGTTTACCATAAGGTTCTTGGGATAACCTTCAACCCAAGAACACATGGCTAATAATGATGACAATGAGGTAGAGGCAGTTGCAGACCATAGAGTTCCTGAGGAAACTGTCAAAGACAATAGGGGTCGACGATTCAATCTAAATCGACCCTTGATTGAAGACCAGTTCGAGAATGTGCTTCCAAGGCCTGGTAGAGCATTGGGTGACTATGCCAGACCAGTCAACAATCAAGGATTGTCAAGTGTTATACCACCTCCAATTGCAACCAATAATTTCGAGTTGAAGCAATGTTTGCTTCAAACTATTCAAAGCAGCTGCATTTTCAGAGGGAAGATAAGCAAAGATCCAAACACGCATTTGATCGACTTCGAGGAGATTATGAACACTTTTCAATATAATGGGGTGTCACAAGATGCAGTGTATTTAAGGGCATTCCCATTTTCACTTAAAGATGATGTGAAGCAGTGGCTTCGAAGCTTGCCAAATGGATCAATTAGAACATGGAAAGAAATGACCAGAAAATATTTTGATAAATATTTCTCCTCAGCCAAAACGAGCAAGTTTAGAAGAAAAATCCATAAATTATGCCAGAAAGAGAATTAAACTATTTTTGAAGCATATGGGAGGTTTAAGAAAATAGTTAGAAGGTGTTAACATAGCAGAATTGAACTCTGGATGCAACTTCGGGATTTTTGGGATGGATTGACACCGGCCTCGCGTAGAACTTTGAGCAATGCAGTTAGAGGCCCTTTTATGAAGAAGACTCCAGAGGAGATAGTTACAATTCTTGATGAATTATTCGAAGATGCTAATCAGTGGCCCTCTGAGAGTATGGAAAGAAGAAAATTAACTGGTGTTCACCAATTTGATGCTACTACATCTGCACAAGTACAACTTGATGCTATGGATAAATAAATACGGAAGCTAACTGTAGCTTCGATGCAAAATGTACACCACGCATCTTGTGATATATGTGGAAGAGGACACCCCACCCATGAGTGTCAAGCCTCAACTGAGGAAGTAAATGATGTAGGAAACTATAATGCAATGGGTCAGAGGCACCCCGGCTTTTCATGAAATTCACCTGGGGGTACTGCAAATGCATGGAAACAAAACAACCCTAGATTCCAAGAACAAGGAGATACAAGTTTTCAAAATCTACGAAGGCAACAATATCACTTTCCACAGTCGAATCAATCTAGCATGGAAGATCTTATGAAGACCTTCATTATCAAGACAAATGAGAGGCTTGATGCCCATGATACAACTATCAAAGAATTGAGTACATCTTTTCGAAGACTGGAAAAACAAGTTGGGCACTTAGCTACTCTAATGTCATAGAGAGCCCCAGGAACACTTCCCGCTGATACTGAGAGAAATCTAAAAGAAACAGTGATGGCTATAACTCTGAGAAGTGGGCAAGTATTGAAAGATCCCACCCTGGTCCAAAATGAGGTAAACTTTGAAAAAGAAAGTGAGAAGCAGTTGAAGGGTGGTGTTGATAAAAAGAATAAAGTCTTGATGAAAACTAAGAAAAAGAAGAAAGAAAAATCAAGAAGGGAGGAACATGATGAGAGCAAGCATATGTCTGTGTTGCCTTTTCCCCAAAAACTGAATCGAGAAAAGTTGGACAAGCAGTTTGAGAGATTTCTAGATGTGCTAAAACAGGTTCATGTAAATCTACCATTCACAGAAGTGCTCTCACAAATGTTAGCTTATGCCAAGTTCTTGAAGGAGATTTTGACAAAGAAGAGGAAAATAGAAGAGACCTCAGTGGTCAAGCTCACAGAGCATTGCAGAGCAATATTATAAAACAAACTCCCACAAAAGTGTGGAGATCCAGGGAGTTTTACCATACCTTCCTCTTTAGGCACTACTAATTTTGATAAGTCTCTATGTGATTCTGGTGCCTCTATCTATTTACAGGATACTGGAGAAGGAGATTGGAGAGATAAGGTCTGCACCAATATCTTTGCAGTTTGCAGGCCAAACGACTCTAATACCCAAGGGAATAGTTGAAGATGTCTTAGTTTGGGTAGATAAGTTTGTATTTCCTGTGGATTTCATAGTATTAATATAGAAGAGAACAAGGAGGCCCCCCTCATCCTAGGAAGACCATTACTAGCAATGGGTAGAGCAATATTAGATATATATGAGAGAAAACTCATGCTTAGAGTGGGCGATGAGACTGTGATTTTTGAGATGGATGTAGAAGCGGGGGTAAAAAGGGGGAAGCTAACTGCTAGTGTTGTGTGAAAAGTGAAGGGCGGGAAAGAGAAGACAACGGCGAGCGAAAAAGATAAGTGTGGGGTGTATCCCAAGAAGGCTGAGAAGAAGCTGTCCACGTGGATGTGTGCACTAGTTCGGGAGCAAAGAATGGAGCCCGACTTCGACTCAGACCCCGACTAGAGATTTAGGAAAGTTTTCTCTACCTTATACATTTTAATTGTGTGTCATGAGGACATACCACAACTTTAAGTATGGGATGGGGGAATATATTTGTATGTATGTTGTGTGTATATTAGTCTTAGTTTTGTATGTTAGTTTGTAGTAGTTTGATAGAAAAATAAATGGAAAACCATAAAAAATTTAAAATTTTCAATTTTTTCCGACGATGGATATCATTCGACAGGTTTCTTGAGGGATTAAAGTCGAAGGAAAAAGACAAAAAGATTTTCTTTTGTTAAGTAGTGTATAAATTTCCCCTTGGTTTTATTTTGTGTCGCGGTTCTTTTCCAAGGGTCTTATTTGAATTGGATGTAGTTAGTCTTATTTTCCTTTTAGGAGTATAAATTCTTGTGCTGCGATTTGAAATGAAAGCAATATCTCTTAGCTGTATTATTCCTTGAGATTAGTAAGTGCTTTAGTTATGATGCTTAGGCTCAGTTTTTAACTCTTGTATAAGCACCTTAAATTTTATGATCTTAACTTTACTTAACTGCTTTGACTAGTGTGTCTTGAAGAGTCCGATCCTGAGTGAGTATGTGCCATGTGTGGGTGAGATTTTGTGTTATTTTGTGCATTGAATTTGATGTCTAGAATTTGCCCCATGTGTTTGCAAAGTGAAATAGTAGTTTTGTTCAGTCTTGAAAGTGATATAGGCGTTTCTTTGTTGAGCCAGATATATGTGTTTACCCACCAAATTATTATGTATCTTAGTTAACCCTCTTTGAGCCTATAATCTTGCTTGTTTGGCAACTACATTACAAGCCTTATTGATTTATTTGAATTGACCAACTATTTGAACTATTTACCTCTCGTGAACACTTGAACTTGTATGAATTTTGTAAAAGTTGAAGTGCGGGGTGGTTGGTTTGGCTTTTGAGTGGAACTATTGAACTAAGGAGAAAGGTGCACTGTTTTGAAAATGAAAGAGCCACTTGAATTGAAAAAGAGAGAAAACAATAAGTGTATGATTGTGAAAAATATTTCTTGATAGTGGTTACTTGATGTAATTGTGCTTAAAGAAGTAGGGAGTTAATTTATATTGATGTGAAGGTGAAGTTATGGTTTGACATAAGTGTGGGGTTTTGAACGGTCAATTATATGTATTAAAGTGCTTAGGGAGGTGTAGTCAATATATCCAAATGTATCATACCCATCCCGCAACCTACATTACAACCAATTGAAGTCCTACTAGATCCTTGACTGAATAAGCTCAATTAGTAGAGTAGTACACTATGGGCAAGCTTATGGTACATTTTTTGTTGCATATGAATGTTATTCTGAGAGTGAGCGAATTCTTCTTATCTTGAGTTCCTAATTGTTCTTAAACTTTATTGTTTGTGGACCTATTCTCTATTCTTGTGTGAGGACACTTGATTCATAAAGGAATGGTAATGTGATTGACCTCTGTGTTAGAGTAATTGAGCAGGTTGTGAAAACTGCGTGGTGCTGATGTGTTAATTTTTGAGACGAGGATGTTATGGTCTTGTGCTTAATCATTTCTAATATTCTTGGTGTGATGAGTTAGGAGAGTTGATTACAAAAGTCATGTCTATATGAAGTGTAGTTTGATTGCTAGGACGAACAATGGTTTAAGTGTGGGGTGTTGATGGTAGACTATAATCACGTATTTTAGTCGCTTATTGCACTCTAATTCACTGCAGTTTACTTATGTTGAGCTTTAATTAGGCTTGTTTTGCACTTATTGTGTGTTTTATGTCCTGTAGGAGTGATTCCGAGCTATGTAGATGTTGTAGCATGAATTTCAGCTATTTTGGAGCTTTGAAGTCTGAGTAAAAGCCCAAGGGTTAAGTTGGGATCGTGTTCAGGGAACAACGGATAATAATGCACTTTAAAAACGAAACGAAGACTCGAGCAGGCATACTGTGCATTGTCTAGTAAAATGCCCATAACTTTTCGCTCATAAATCCGTTTGGGTTCCACAATAATTATTCGAAATTTAATTAAAAGGGATACAACTTTCATGTTTTAGGTTTTCCCCAATTCCCAACTTACCACCCACGTGCGAGACCAAGTGCGCGATTGCGCACCTGGACATCCACTTGGGGCAGAACAATGTGCAAAATGCGCGGCCAAGTGTGCGAGCAGCTCTCCAGGTGCGCGACCGCGCATTTCCTATCCGGTAAAAGTCCTATTTTGCTGCAAAAAAGGTAGTTTCATCCGAGATTTATTTTGGGGGCCGATTAAATACCCCAAAATAACATTTTTGACAGACTTTTGACATACCTTAGACCTAGGGAAGCTAAGGAGAAGAAGGAGAAGAAAGAGCACAAGGATTTCATCCTTCCTTCCTCACTCAAGATCCGGGTTTGGATTGTATTTATGTTTTCCTCAATTTTTGTTTTATTTGTGAAGAACTCCTCCATGTCTCTGGAGTAAAACCTTTTGGGTTTTGATGAATTTGGTGTATTGATGGTTGTTTGTGAATTATAATTATATGTTTATGTATTTGAATCATTTTTGGAAGATTTAATTATTGCATCTATGTTCACTTGTTCTTGTAATCGAAAGAGGCATAACTTGTGATATATTTGCACTATGTTGTTGATTGAGTTCATAGATTCTTCTAAGTAATTGAAAGAGGCTAGTTGAATCCTTTATTAAATCTAGTTAGGAGGATAATCGAAAGAGGTTCTCCTAAAGACCAATCCATTACGAATTCTTGTATATCTTCACCGAGCTTAAATTGTTTCATATTGTGAGATTGAAACTTAATCGAGAGAAGAGTTTCTACTAAACATTTGTACTGATAATTAAGTGAATTCGAGATACTCACTTGAACATTAGAAGTGAATTATCTAGAGTTAGATCCCGAACAATTATCTTGCACTTATCCTATCAACCCATATTTTCTCCCATTGATAACTTCCTTGCTTACTTTTGTTGAGATTGTCATTAGTCAATAGTTTAGGTTCTTATTTAGTTTCAGTTCTTAATTGTATAAATCTCCATTGTTGATCCTCCTGGATAGCAATCGAACTACGAACTATGAGAATACTGTTTAAATTTAATCCCTGTGGATACGATAATTATACTATACTATCTTTAACTAGCGAGCACAATTTAAGTGTGTATTTTGCGCTCGTCATATCTCTGAGAAGCGGCAATACATTGGCTGACCTAGTTGTGAAAGCTAGACCAGAGGCAGTAAACAAGGAAACTGAAACACTGGAACAGAAAAAGAGTGAAAAGTAGAAATGCCATAATAGTGGGGTACAAAAGGAGATTGAAGAAAGTAGACATATGCCAGCTCTACTATTTCCTCAAAAGATGAAGCGAGAAAGACTTGACAAATGTTTTGGGCGGTTCTTGGAGATTCTCAACAACTTTATGTGAACATTCTCTTCACATAGGTACTTACTCAAATGCCTGCTTATGCAAAGTTCTTGAAGGAAATCTTGTCTAGCAAGAGAAAATTGGAGGAGACAATAGTGGTCAAGCTGAATGCCCACTATAGTGCCATATTTCAAAATAAAATTCACCAAAAGTGTGGGGGACCCAGGAAGCTTCACTATACCATGCTCATTGGGGAGTGAGAAATTCGACAAGGCCATCTGAGATTCTGGTGCGTCTATAAATCTAATGCCTTTGTCCGTGTTCAAGAACTAGAAGGGGAGCTTGGAGTGATCAAATCAATACCGATTTCCTTACAACTGGATGACCAGACCACCATTTTTTCTGAGGGAATCATTGAGAATATTCTAGTTCGGATGGACAAGTTTGTGTTTCCCGTAGACTTTATTGTGGTAGATATGGAGGTGAACAAGGAGGTACGTCTAATTATAGGGAGACCATTTTTATGTACATGCAGAACTATCCTTGATATCTATGAGGGGAATCTTATGCTCAGAGTGGGCAATGAGAAAGTGGTGTTCTAGATAAAGAGGATGATGGAATACCCCAGTGATGAGACATTTTCTTACTCGTGCTTCAAGCTAGATATTGTTGTGAAATTGGATGAAAAATACATGTTTGACAAGCTTGTGGGGGATACTCTAGAGAGGTATATTATTTAGTCTAGCACAGTAAAGGATGAAGATCCTAAAATAAAGAAAGAGGGTGAAGCTCTTGAAACTGAGGATCAAGTGGTTGATGAGGAGGAACTAAAAGAGGAGGTTTCTAAGCCTAGTGTGGAATTGAAAGTCCTTCCTACTCACCTGAAATATGCTTTTCTTGAAACTAACAATTTTTCTGTGATTATTTGTGCTTACATGACAGGTACGCAGGAGCAAAAGCCGGTGGAGCTGCTAAAAAAGTACAAAAAGACCATTGGTTGGAGTATAACTGATATTCAAGGAATCAATCTAGCTATTTGCATGCACAAAATTTTGCTGGAAGAAATTATCAAGCCAGTGGTGCAGCCCCAATGCAAGTTAAACAAAAATTTGGAGGAGGTAGTGCACAAGGAGATCATTAAATTGTTAGATGCGGGAGTGATATTCCCCATCTTTGATAACCAATGGATTAGTTCAGTGCAAGTTGTACCTAAGAAAAGGGGCATGACAGTGGTGAAAAATGAAGATAGTGAATTGATCCCAACAAGTACAGTCACTGGGTGGAGAATATGCATTGATTATAGAAGGCTGAATGATAAAACAAGGAAAGACCACTTCCCACTTCCCTTCATTATTCAGATGCTCGAGAAAGTGGCTGGACATAGATCTTACTGTTTCTTGGATGGGTACTCAGGCTACAATCAGATACCCATTGCTCCAGAAGATGTTGAGAAGACCACATTCACTTACCCTCAAGGTATTTTGCTTACATGCCATTTGGGTTGTGTAATGCACCTGCCACGTTTCAGATGTGCATGATGTATATATTCTCCGATCCAAACGGGAAGTGTCTAGAGGAATTCATGGATGATTTAACCCTATTTGGTGATGACTTTGAGGATTTCTTGAAGAATTCGGAGCTTGTGCTTGAACGTTATGAAGCCACTCACTTAGTTCTTAATTAGGAGAAGTGCCACTTAATGGTGAAAGAGGGAATTGTCCTAGGCCACAAAGTGACTGAACATGGCATTGAAGTTGATAGAGCTTAGGTTGATGTAATTTCTAGGCTCCCTCCACTGACTTCTGTGAAGAGAATAAGGAGTTTCTTGGGACATGCTAGGTTCTATATGAGGTTCATCAAAAACTTTTCCAGCATTACCAAGCCGTTGACTGCATTGCTAGCGAAGGATGTCAAGTTTGTTTTCACTCTGGAGTGCTTAAGAGCATTCGAATTGATAAAAGAAAAGCATGTGAGTTCTCATATTATGGTGACACCTGATTGGAGCCAACCATTTGAGATAATATGTAGTGCTACTAATGTAGTTGTGGGGACAGTTCTGGGGCAAAGAAAAGATAAGATGTTTAGGCCCATCTATTATACAAGTAGGACGATGAATGATGCTCAAGTCAACTATGCCACTACTGAGAAAGAGTTCTTTGCTGTGGTTTTTCTTTTGACATGCTTAGATCATATGGGGAGTAAAGTGATTGTACACACTGATTACTCAGCCTTGAAATACATATTGAGTAAGAAGGAGTCCAAGTTGTGTCTGATGTAGTGGGTGTTATTGCTCCAAGAGTTTGACTTGGAAATCAAAGGTAGGAAGGGCACATAAAATCAAGTTGCAGATCATCTATCTCGACTTGAGAGACCCCCGGTTAAAACAATTGAAATAAGGGAAAATTTCCCTGATGAGCAGATTTTATCCATTGTTGTAGTTTTCGAAAGGATGCCTTGGTATGCTGATGTAGCCAACTTTTTGGTTAGTGGATGGTTTCCTCATGACCTCTCTGGTGATCAAAGAAGGAAGCTTCAAGGTGAGGTAAAAAGGTATTTTTGGAATGACCCTTTCTTGTTTAAACTGTGTGCAGATGGTGTGATTTGAAGATATATGCCTGAAGAAGAGATGGCCAGCATTCTGTCTCATTGCCATGATAGAGCAGCTGGAGGACACTATGGTGGAAATCACACTACAACAAAGGTCATGGAAGCCAGTTTCTATTGGCCTACTCTGTACAAAAATGCATGGGCGTATGTAGTTGTATGTGACAAGTGTCAAAGGGCAGGCAATATTAGCAAGAGGGATAAAATGCCTCACAAATCCATTATAGTATGTGAAATTTTTGACGTTTAGGGCATTGACTTCATGGGTCCATTTCCATCGTCACATTCTTATGGGTATATCCTAGTAGCCGTTGACTACGTCTCTAAATGGGTCGAAGAAATTCCTACTAGGACCAATGATGCTCAGGTGGTGTGTGAGTTCTTACGGAAGAACATCTTTACCCGCTTTGGGATACCTCGAGTGATTATTAGTGATAATGGGTCGCACTTTGTGAACAACCAGTTTGCTGCATTGTTGTCTAAGTATGGGGTCACATATAAAACAAGAACCCATACCATGCCCAAACTAGTGGGCAAGTTGAAGTGGCTAACTGTGAACTTAAACGAATTCTTGAAAAGACAGTTAGTGTTTCTCGTAAATATTGGTCTATAATATTGGATGAAGCTCGATGGGCATAAAGAACTGTGTTCAAAGCAACCATAGGGACTTCACCGTCCAAATTAGTGTATGGAAAATCATGTCATCTACCTGTTGAGATAGAACATAAAGCTTATTGGGCAATTAAGATGATTAATCTTGATCTTAGTCTTGCAGGTGAACACAGGTTGGTGCAAATGAGCGAATTGGAGGAGTTTAGACTGGACACATATGAAAATGCGTGAATCTTTAAGGAGAAGACAAAGAGGTAGCATGATCGCCTAATTAAGCCAAAGGAGTTTCATGAAGGGGAAAAGTCTTATTATACAATAATAGACTTAGGTTGTTCCTCGGAAAATTCAAATCAAGATGGACAGGTCTGTATGTCATCCTGAAATACAGGATGAGGAAGGGAATAAAATCTTTAAGATGAATGGGCACATGTTAAAATAGTACCTTGTTGGAGGATTTGACAAGCAATCCTCTAGCATCGTGATCATACGAGCCTAAGTGATAGAGTCACGCTGACGACTATAACTCAGAACTACTTCTGACCCTTTTTCTTGCTTGTGTAGAATAGTTAGATAATTGTAATGTAGGATTATTAGAGTTTATAGGTTTTGATAATTGTTTGATTAGGCAGGAGCATGATTTGGACACGAAATAAGTATATAATAGAGTTGGTGTGCACACTGTGGGTTAAAAAGTGGAAAGAAATTGGAACTCTGAGAAAAATGGCATAGCACACCGCGTGGGGCATCACGTGGTGCGCCGCGCCAGGACAAAGTGTTGTTTCTAAAAGAAAGTGTAATCTATGAATATCCCCACTATCGCTCCGCACCCAGCGATGCGGTAGTGTAAAACCTTTGGCCATCTATAAAAAAAATTGAAAAAACTAGAAAAAAACATATTTTCTCCGATCTCTAGCCCCCCCACCCCCACCCTACCCACCCACCCAATTTTCCCCCTTTCTCCCATATCTCTCATTCTCTCTCTCAAATCTCTCCTCTCTAACTCACCCCCAAATCCCCCATTTTTTTCTTCTTCAAATTTCTTCCACTCACATTTATCACTCATCAAGGTAAGTTACTCCTCTCATCTCTTCTCGTTCTTTTAGTATTTAATTGTAGTATTTAGTTACTTTTAATTTTGTTCAACCTAACCCTAGGTAGTTTATTTTTGCTCATCTTTTAACTATTTTTTCTTTCTAATTTGGTCGAAATTGTATGTGCTTTTGTGGGGATTTTTGTTTTCATAATGCTTGTGGATGATCTAGAGTATTTTGATGGTATTAGAAAAGCCGTATGGTGAACTATGGTGGGTGTGTGCTAGGGCAGAAAATTCATGGGTTTTGTGTTGAAATTAGAGCACCTTGTGCTATTGCTACTATATGGTGGTGTTTTGGTTGTAGTTGGGTGTTTGATTGGTGTTGTTGTGTAGTGGTCCTAGACCAATTGAAGTTGAAATTATGAGTTGAACTTGATGAATACAATGTGTTTGATAAAATGCCTCATGACATAAAAGGTGAAGTTGTGCTTAATTAGAGGATATTTGTTATGAGATAATATGATGCTTGATTATAAGTGTGGGGTGGGATGTCATGTTCATATATTGTGAAACTTTAACGTGTTAGCCTCGAGTGCTAATCGATTGTCCACCCCATGCTAATGTGTTTCTAGGTGCTAATTGGGGTGTCTGATTCATGTTAAGTACTTGTGTAGTGTTGTATTGTAACTTCTTAATTTTGTTAGTAGTAAATTAGTATAACTTCTTATTTTTCTTCTCTTAGCTACTAGTGTAGATTTTTGACTTTATATTTTACACTAGTATAGTCCGTGGTTATGCTGTAATATTATGTTGGTGGTTAGGAGGGTTGTTGATTACTTGTGGCGTGCTTTCAATGGGGTAGTCTGAGTCCCCGATATATATTATACTTGTGAACATGCCAAATACAAAAGTGTGGGGTGGTTACCCCGTTTAGTCTTGCTTTTTTATTTTAAGTGTTGTGGCTAATTGTGTTCGTCTTGTGCAGGTACAATGTCTCGCCGTCCTAGCAAACATGCTAACATAGGTTCCTCCAAGGTTGCCTCTAGTAGCCATAGAGGAGGTAGGCGGGGACCTCCCCACTCCCTAGTGGAGGAGGAAGAGGAGCGCATTGATCCAGATGTAGATGTAGTAGCGGACTACAAGTATGGCATTCGGGTTGTGCCAGTTCTTGCTAGGATGTGGTACCAGACCTTTGTTCCGGCAGTGAGCCCCGACTCGAAAGTTAGTATTTATAATCGCAAGCTAGCCAGGAAGTACTCGGGGATTTACAACAACAACAACAGATACCTGGGTTTTGAAAGCTTGTTCCGTCCCGGTGACTCGGTGAACGTGAACATGGTAAATGAGTTCTATGCCAACTGGTATCCTGAGGCCAGTTTGGATGCGGTGTATGAGGTGCAGGTGAGAGGCAATATGATCCCCTTTTCATCGCATGTGATAAATCATATTATGGGGTTCATAGAGCACTCTCATAAGTTGTTCCAGAGGTTACTGCGTTGGCCCCCATATCCTAATATTAGGCGCCAGCTGTGTGGCACTGATTCTTCTGCCACGTGGATGCGGGATGCTAATGAGTTCCACAAAGACATAAAGAAGAACAATTTCCAGCGTCCCGCCAGGGTCATTCTCCGGTTGATAACTGTAAGGATCATGCCTTCCTAGAACAACACTAATGTCTCTAGGTTGAAGGTATATCTCATCTATGCCATCTTGACTCAGATGAAGTTTGATCTGGGGCCCGCCGCTTGTATTTCCCGAGCATGATCACTCGACTTCTGCGGACGCACCATGTGGAGGAAGAATTCCATTATGATTGGACGATTCCGGTGATGCGGCCTATTAAGGCCTTTGATGTCACAGCTGTGACAGATCCCTCTTATGCTGTTATTCCTGTGGATCAGAGATCTAGTCCAAGAGAAAGAGTGATGTCATGACGTCATAATGATATTGTTTCCTGATGCGTTGCGTCAATTCACGTGTGACCCTTGATTGATTCTGCTATTTCGATTTTCGTGCTAATCATGCCCTACCGTTTCGATTTCAGTGCCCCCAAGTCTTATAAATAGGCGGTGGTTCGTCCATTTCGAAACGTTTCCACACTCATTCTTCTACATAAGCACAGTTTCTTCTCTTTCTTCGTAGAACCCTTTTACCCGTCTGTCATTTTACTTTGCTTCTCTATCCTTTTCCACATCAATGTCAGATTTCCCATCAGATATACATGGAGGATTACCCCACCCCTCTAGATGTTGTTTATCCTGACCAGGGGGAAGACTGCGGAGCTATCGTTGAGGAGGAAAACTTGCCTACTGTGGAGGAGATCGTACATTGATATCCCGATGCCAAACTCGACTTCCTAAAGGCGTCGGAAGTTGTGATGGAGAGGTTTAAATCTATAATGACGGTCGATCGGTTAACCAAATCCAAGGCTAGACTCGGCCTACCCGGTCAAGTAGACCTGGTCCTTGCGGGTGATGATGAGGTACGAGTTCATCGTCACAGATTTTGCGCTCTTTACGCATATCCGTTCTTAATTGGATATTCTTTCCATTTGCTATCATTGATAGAAGAGTTGTGTCTCTATTACAATGTATGCCCGGCGCATCTTTCCCCTTATAGCTTTAAGGTGGTAATGATGTTGATGAAATTCGCTGAACTGACTGATATTGACATAACGGTACGCTACCTGATCCATCTCTTCTCCCCTTATTTCTATCGAGGGACGTTTCTGAATCTTCGCCACCAGGGGGAGGGGGGATGTTTAGTGGTGAGGATGGATGACAAAGCTAGCCAGCATTTCTGGCTTGATTATTTCTTCGTCAAGATAAAGGTCGTTGTGTCTGCTGCCGCAGGCTTCCTTGAGGCTTGGAACCCTACTCGTAAGTGCTCGTATCTGTTTATATATCTTTGTCATTTATTTCCTCACCGAGGGTCAGTCAATCGTCTCTTCACTTTTCGCAGCTACTGCTCGACCTCTACAGATAGTGGTCCATATTACCAATTGGGTTAGACAGATTCTTCCTCATACAACAGAGATATATGATTGGTCGAGTTTCTCTCAGAGGTTCAGACCATCTCTTCCCTCGACATGTAACCTATTCCCTATCGTCAACACCCTGATATCTTCTCCTACATATGTTACCTTTGCTGACTTCTCCCTTTCTCGTTTTTCTTTAGCTTTGGTCAGGGAGTCTACGAGAAGGTCGAGAGTTCCCACGCCCTCGTTTTGAAAGAGGAGGTCCACAACTCCTTCAGTCCCCGCCCCTGCCTCGGCTACGGTTGCTCCCTACTGTGTTCCAATTTCGTTTGTTGTCACTTCTGCCTCCGCTTTTGTTCCTGCCATTGAGACTTCTGCTCCTCCTTTATATGCTCTTATTGATGAAGACAATGAGCACTTACCCGGTGAAGGATATCTTCAACCTCGACAGAGGAGGTCTATGGACGCAGGAGGCGGAGATACTTCAGTTGTTGATGCAGCGGAAGGGGAATTTTTGCTGCGTGAGACAACAACGATTTTTGTGAGTGGTGATGTTGATCCGAGCCTCAAGGTTCTGAGGCCCGTAGAAGCCGATGTAGGCGTGTCTCTCCATTCCGAGGGGATGTAGGCCAAAGAGGTGGCTACTGATGTCCTTGACCTTTCGCGACGACATGAGGCATCGACCTCTCAAACAATCGCGGATGCTTATTTTCCTGCCGACAATAGGGACAAGAGTATTTCTGAGGATGGCGATGAGTCAGGTTACGGCGTTGATGAGGACGGCCTGAGAATGATGAAAGAGGGCCGTACTCAGCTCGAGGTAAGGTTAGAGGGGGGTTCAAAAACTATCTCGTTCCCGATGGATTGCGTCTTGTTGGTGGACACCGAGGAGGTTGTCCTTGCCCTCAATCCTCTTTGCTGCGAAGTTGAGGGTAAGACCTTAAGGAACTGAATAACGGTGCCTTGTCTAGTAGTATCCTTGGCCTCTCTCTCAAGGTGATGTCCTCTATATAAAGGTGATTACCTCCTACTCGCATATTTGGGAGAACGCTCCTACTTCCACCCATTTAGAGAAATAGTCAGTTAAAATAAAAGGAATCGTACATTACCTCGCCCTACTGGAAGGGGACCCGCGATGTCCATTCCCCATTTGATGAACGACTATGGAGAGGTGGCTGAGCGGAGGTGTTCGCCTGCTTGGTGAATTATTGGGGTGTACTTCTGGCATTCTTCGTATTCCTTCACAAATTCGGAGGTATCGTTTTTCATTGTGGGCCAATAGTACCCTCCCCGTATGAGGTACATAACGAGTGCTCGATTGCCGGAGTGAGCACCACAATGGCCTTCATAGACTTCTTCAAGGACGCGTCGGGTTTGGTTTGGGCCTAATCATTTCGCCAGAGGCCCGTTGTATGTCCTCTTGTACAGGTCGTTGTGGAGGAAATTGTATTTGGTTGCTTGCGTTATTAGCTTTTTGGATTCCTTTTTTTCGTTTGGGAGTGCATCGTCCTGCAAATAGGCAATTATACAATTGCGCCAATCCCAAGTTAAGCTTACAGATCATACCTTGATTTGGTATAGCGATGAGTTGAGGAGATGGACTACATTTTTATCCCGGTCGTGATGCTTTTGGTGGCCGCGACCAATTTGGCGAGCTGTCTGCTTCAGTATTCTGCGCACGTGGGATCTGGTCAAGCTGGCATTCATCGAACTCGGGAAGTAGCTTATCTATCTCGGTATGATATGTTTTCAACCTTTGTTCTTTGATTTGGAATGTCTTGTGACTTGGTTGACTACGAGTTGGAAATCATAGCGGAGTCTCAACCGCTTTGATCCATAGTTAAGATCTAACCTCAATCCTGCAATTACAACTTCATACTTGGCCTCGCTATTAGTCATATATGGGCATCTTATGGACTAGCGTATTACTTCGCCGGTAAGGACCTCTAGCACGAGTCCCAGTCCGGATCTATAGGTGTTGGATGCACCTTCGGTGTACAAGACCAGAGGTCTTGTGTATAGAGAGAAGCCTGGAAAGCTTCCTTCTCGACTTCATGCATTATTTTTGCATTGAAGTCTGTGACGAAGTTGGCGAGCACTTGCGACTTTATTGTCGTTCGCGGCTGATACATGATATTGTGCTCGCTTAGCTCAATGGCCCACTTGGAAGCCTTCCCAATAGCTCGGGTTTATGTAAGATGTCTCTTAAGGGAAAGATGGTAACGACCGAGATGAGTGGCATTGGAAATAGGGTCTAAGCTTTCGCGAAGCTATGACTAGTGCCAGGGTCAGTTTCTCTAGGTGCGGGTACCTCATCTAGGTGTCAACGAGTGTTTTGATAATGTAATAAATGGGAGATTGCGTACCTTTAGCTTCTCGACACTTACTGCTAGTTCGGAGATGTCTATGTAGATGAGGAGATGCTCCACGGGCTCGGGCTTTGAGAGTAAAGGCGGTGACGAAAGATATGCCTTCAGTTCTCGCAGAGCTTGTACGCACTTAGGTTTCCACTCGAGGCCGTTGTCCTTTTTGAGTATGCCGAAAAATCGGTGACATTTGTCAGACGACCATGAGATTAATCTCGATAAGGAGGCGATTTGACCAGTCAATCTATGGACTTGCTTCTTAGTAGTCTGGAGTTATGGTATCCCTTCGATAGCTTTGATTTGGTTCGGGTTGACCTCGATACCTCGTTGTGATACTAAGAAGCCCAAGAACTTCCCAGAGGCTACGTCGAACGCGCATTTCTCTGGGTTTAGTTTTATTATGTATTGTCTTAGTATGTCGAAAGCCTCATTCAAATGGTCGATATGGTCCTCTACTTTTACGGATTTGACTAGCATGTCATTAATATACACCTCCATGGTCTTTCCAAGCTGATCTTTGAACATTTTCGTGACCAGTCATTGATACATAGCCCCTGCGCTCTTCAACCTAAATGGCATGGCCCTATAATAATATGTTCCTCCGTGGGTGATGAATGTGGTTTTCTCTTGGTCTTCTTCTTCCATGAGTAACTGGTTGTAGCCCGAGTACGCGTCCAAAAAACTCAATAACTCGTGTACGGCCGTTGCATCAATGAGTTGATCGATATATGGCAATGGGAACCAATCCTTTGGGCATGCTTTGTTCAAGTCAATTATATCTATGCACATCCGCCATTTCCCATTTTTATTTTTTACCATCACTATGTTGGAGATCCATTTAGGGTACTTTGACTCCCTGATGGATTCGTTTTCTAATAGTTTCTCCACCTTCTCGTGGATGGCATCGTTGCTGGCTGGATTGAACTTGCGTCTGACCTACCTAATTGGGGGGGGGGGGAGAATGGGTCGACATTTGACTTGTGTGTGGCGATATATTTGGGGATGCCCGACATATCTACATGGCTGAAGGCAAACATATATGCATTAGTTATTAAGAAATGACTGAATTTACCTGGTTCTCGGAGTTTACAGCCGATGTGGGCCTTTTAGTTGTACTCGTTGGGGTCTAATTGTATGAGGTCGAGGTCCTCCATAGTCGAGTCCGCGGCTTCCACCATTTTCGGATCCATGATGACGTCCCTAGTATCTCCTTGTGTCGACCTCGACCCTGTTGATTACTATGCCTTTTTTCCTTATTTTTTTCTATTGGGTTGTTGTGCTATCTAAGGTGATGCGGTAGCATTCTCGGGACGTGCGTTATTCTCCCCGTATGCTGAATATCCCCCAAGGTATTGGGAATTTGATTACTTGATATAAGATGGAGGGGATAGCTCTCTTGGGATGTATCCATGGTCGTCTTATTATGGCATTGCACGCGGTGGCTTGGTCTATGATGTGAAATGTCATCTCTATCATTACGCCGCCGGCCAAGATGGGGAGTGTAATTTCTCTCGATGTCCGTTCAACTGCATTATTAAAACCGGTCAGTGTGATGCAGCGTGGCACTGTCCTTGAGTCTCATATGGGCGAGGACTCGGGGATGGATAATGCACGCTCCACTTCCATCGTCTACCATGATACGTTTGACATTAGTATCTAAAATGTGCAAAGTAATGACGAGAGCATCATTATGAGGGAAAGTCAAATTGTCGGCGTCCGACTCGTCGAAGATGATACTTTCTTCAAGTTCGTCATATCATTCGCGAGTGATAGATCATTTGAGTTTGTGGGTGGTGGTGAATTTAATGTTGTTGATGGAGGTGTCATCATTTCCACTAATGATCATGTCGATAGTACGAGCTGGTGATGGCAGTTTCGGTGGGCCTTGGTATCCACGCCCTCTAGCGAAGTTGTTCCTCCCTTTGTCGCTCAGCAGCTCTTTAAGGTGTCCCTGTCGCAACATGTTTACAACTTCTTGCCTGAGGACGATGCAATCTTCTGTTTTGTGTCCGCGCTCTTGGTGGAACTCACACACGGCATCAGATTTTCTAGTGCTCGAATCAGACCTCATCTTTTCCATCCACTTCACCTTCGTTCCGAGTTTCTCCAGGACATAGACTATTTCTGTAGGTGAAACACAAAAATTGTGAGTAGATAATAATAGGGGAATACATCTCTCGTTCCAGTGAGTCCCCGTCCTCGGCCTGGATTGGCCTTCCTCATAGCGGAGAGAAGGTGGGGCGTGGGCCTTGATGTATGGATGGTGTCGTTCCCTGTTGGGTCGTGAAACTGGGTGATCTCTCCTGATGTTGTCTCTTCATTCCTTCCTGGACTCAGCTTGTACCGAGATGAGCCGATGAGTTGGTCCGTTGAGGTCGTCCTCATCTGCTCAAACTTCGGCACAGTAAGCATTATGGATCTCGTCCCAAGTGGTTGGAGGGTATTTCATCAATCAGCTTAGTAGTTTTCTAGTTACTCTCGAACTATCTCTGCTCAACCCATTTTGAAAGGTCGCGACTGCCATTCCCTCGGACATGTTTGGTAGGGTCATCCTTACCCTGTTGAATCGGGCGAGGATGTCCATCAGTACTTCTCCTAAGGACTGCTTGATGGAGAATATATCGTTCACTCTTGCCTCTGCTTTCCTGGCTCCGGCATGTGCTGTTACAAACTTATCGGTCATTTCATCGAAGATCTCTGTGGAGTGGGTCAGTAGCTGTGAGTACCATGTTAATGCCTCTCCTACCAGAGTTTCGCCAAATTTCTTCAGCAGAATAGACGACACTTGTTCCTTGGTGAGGTTGTTGCCTCTTACGGCGGTGACATAATGAGTCACATGATCTTCGGGCTCAGTTGTTCCGTCGTATATCTTGAGATACAGAGGCATTTTAAAGGTCTATGGTATAGCATGCGGGGCTTCTTCCTCGTTGTACGACTGTTCTACGAACCCGCCGGCGTCCCTCTTTGGTAATAGCTTAGGTGTGCCCTGTATCTTATCGACTCATTCTTGTGTTCTTTCATTTGACCACTGAGTGCTTTGTTTTCCTTCTCCGTTTCTTCCATCCTCTTTAGGATGGCGGCGCGGGCGCTATCACCTACATTGTTAGTAACAACGTGAGATATACCAGGTGTTGGAGGGCCTGGTTTGTTGTCCTATTCTTCTGCCCGTTGTGCTGTGTAGGTTCTTGCGGCCTCCGTAGTCGTGCACGGAGTGGGCCTGTTGAGCACGCTTACTAACGTGTCGGTCAGCCATGCTTCGATGAGCTTTTTCTTGGTTGGTGGTGTCCCTTCCCCTGTGGTCGTGGAGGCCCCCTTTTCCATTTGGTTTTGTTATGCTACAATGAGGGGAGCAATCTCTCGCGCCTGGGGGAGGCAGTGGGCGTTACGTCCTCGCTTAGTGTCTCACAACTCTCGTTTATAGCGTTCATGAGGTTGCTAGGGACATAAGCTGTTAATCTAGTCCTCTCTCCTTGGTTACCTTCCATGTAGGCTTTTGTACGTGCAAAGAAAGAAATAGATCTTGGGGTTTGTGAGGTTAGTGGCTCACGTTAGTAGTAGATCTAAAGGAAACTAAAAAATTAACTAAGAAATCCCCACAGACGACGCCAAACTGTTTGACCAAAAATATAGATCTTGGTTTAACCAATTATATTTATATGAAAACGAGTTAATCTTAGTTAAAAATAATATCCAAAAGATAAAACTATCGGTGTCAAGACAAAACAACTAGTATATTTTCTCTAGATGGTAATGAATATAAGTAACGATAACAATATTCAATGATCCAAAAAGATAGAATATAGCATTAAATAGTAATAAATAATAATAAATGACATTTAAGTAAATAAAATATGTGAGTCACCCGACCAGGGGTGAAATCAGTGGATATTTTTTCTGACAATGATAAATGATTGATAAGTCTTTGAACACTGTGCCAAACTGTTAGACCAAAAATATAGATACCGGTGTCAAGACAAATTAATTTTAGGAAGAAGAGTTAATCTTAGTTAAAAATAATATCCAAACGATAAAGCTACCCGTGTCAAGACAAATTAACTAGTATATTTTCTCTAGATCGAAATGAATATAAGTAACGATAACAGTATTCAATGATAAAAAATAATGGAATATGACACTAAATAGTAATAGATAACAATAAATGACATTTAAGTAAATAAAATTTGTGAGTCACCCGACCAGGGGTGAGATTAGTGGATATTCTTTCTGAAAGTGATGAATGATACCTTTGAACACTTAGGTTGTTCTTGGATCCGATGGAAATGGTAGACAAGAATCTTAGTAAAAATATTATTTTTGTATGCTTTCAATAGGACCAGATTTTCTATATAAAGTCAAAGTGTGTTTTTACAAATGAATATCGTATGTCCCATATCATTGTGTCTTTTTCTATATATAGGGAACATACTCCTAGAAACCCTAATAGTACATATGCATAGAATATTCCCTTTTAAACTGTTACAACTTTGTTCAAGACGCTTCAACCTTAACCTTGAATTACGATAACTTCACGACTTTGATCTTTCCCGACTCTTCGACCACACCCTTCATCGCTTCAAGGTTGCTTCGCCTTGGGGTCGTTCATCATGGAGGCCTTACTGATAGCACGTGATGGTCGATGGGGGTCATAATGGTGTTGATGTGGCTTGCCTATATTTTTTGACCCATACAATTACCAGATAAATAAACTATGTAACTATGAAACAAGACAGCTTAGCAGTTGTAATCCGATGGTTTATACTTTGGTACCAAATATATCACGACAACACTAGTAATTATCTTCCACGATTACAGGCAAAAGAAGAAGAAAAAGATTGCTTATACTATCTTTAATTATTTGGTGTAAACTAAGGGTACACCAAATTGTATAGAGAACTTGGTTGTCTATCAGTTTTTACATAACACACACGCAACGGTAAGTAAAAGACACAACAAAGTTTTACGTAGAAAATTCCCAGCTCACGGGATTAAAAATTACGACCTACCCTCGTAGGATTTCAACTTCACTAACTGAGCAAACTTTAGATTACAACCTATTGTAATCTAGGAATTAACCTCTTAATCACTTACCTACTTTTAATAACTCTATTACAAAGTACACACTTTGACTAACTCTAGTCAAAACACAAACACATGGTTTATGATTTTACAAAAAATCTCTTACAGAAATGCTTCTAAGTAAGTTGGGTAGGAGTTACAAATAGATAACACTAACAAAGATACAACAATACTAAGGACATATGATAGACTTAGTACTGGGATCTGGTCCTTGGTTCTGTTGTTGCTTTGTTCTTCATTGACTTGAAAGTCGGCAACACACTTGAGAAAGAATTGATGATTTAGGGTTTTGCAAGTGTTTGCATTTCCCTTCCCTCATGTTAGTAATTACAAGTAAGGTCATTGGGATGATGTATGTAATTATCTGGTACAAGGCATGCTCATGAAGTGACTGTTGCATTGTTGTGTGTGCAGAAATTAGTGCAGCGACTTTACAGCTGTAGAGAGTTGACTTGTACTGTGATAAGAGGAACTGATGGACATTTATTCCGTCTCCCGTTTCTTTGACTCAAGTTGTTGGGACTTGTGCCAGACTTAAAAACTTGTTGTTCTTGAGCACTTTGAGGATATGTAACAAGTTCCCAATCTGGTTCTTATTGAGAAGTTTGTTAAATCATCAAAATACACAAAGACGCGTAACTTAATACTATGTTATCCAAACCTTGTCCCTACTGTCTACTTAAGAATTTGAGAAGTAAAAAATCAGCCAGCATTTGAATTCTACCACTTGAAAAAATTAAATTCGTTCGTTTTCAAATTAAAATTGCCATTTGATACCAAAAGAATAAAGAATCTGCTATATATAATTATACAGGAAAATTACAAAAGATGCAATTTGTAGCCTTAGCCAACACAAATCTGCCATAACTGTACAAGAAAACTGACAAAAGATGCAATTTTTAACGTTAGCCAATACATTCTCCGACAGGTTATCTAGAACATGAAAAATCCATTCGTCACAATATTATACCACCCAAAAAGAATAAAGAATCTACAGCAATCTTACAACAAAAACTGAAATAAGATAAGAGTACACATTTTACACGTTAGCCTCCAATAAGTTAGTTATGATTGTGCTGTTGACGGTCCAAAACTGGCTAATAATGCAAGGGATAGACTGCTCGACAAGTCGGGCATGTGTTTTTCTTGGATAGCCAAGGCAAGAGACACCTAATATGAAAGGCGTGGGAACAATATGCTGCATGCTCGTCTTTAAACTCTTCATAACAAACAGGGCAAGTGTCATCTATTAGATCTTTAAGTCTAGATGAAATGTTGAATAAGTTAACCTTCTAATGATTGGCTCTATCTTTTCTCTTTAGCATAAGTTACTCCGATATTCAGAAGTCTATTAGCTTAACTATTCTAGGCAGGTTGTTCTTCCTTTTGGAATTAATGCAAAATCAACAGTGTACTAAGAATTTATAAGACTATCATTCTTTTCCCACTCATCTGTCCAAACCTCAAAAGGCTCATCTACAAAAATCTTTTTCACCCTTGCAAGGTAGAATCATCAATTCTCACTCACTATTAGTAACTTCTGTAATTATGGCCAATATTTTCGCTAATAGAGTCCATCTCACATAAGCATAAGCATCTTTGCAAAGTGTAAACTTTGTTGGCAATATTTTTTGGGACCTAAAAATATTGCATTATGTGTTGGACATCATTTGCACAAGTTGTATCTCTTCTTTTACACCTAAGAGGCCAAGACTTTTTTGCCTATAAAAGGGAATGCCATTAGTTTATTTTAGACACACCAACAAGACTTGTCTTCAATTCTTGTTTCTTCCTTTCTAACTTTATTAAGAGTATTTTGTATGAGAGTTAGTGTTGGGAAGCACTTGTGTGAACCCTTTCTTTGGAGTGATCTTGTAAGGTTATTCTCTTAGGGTATTTGGGATTAATTAGAGTGTTTACTCTAATTTTGTACTCTCTTTTGTACTCTTATTGTTATAGTAAATTGTTCCTCTCCGCTTGTGGACGTAGGTCACTTTGACCGAACCGCGTTAAATTTGTGTCTTCTTTATCTACTTTAATTGTCGTTGTTATCAACTTCCATTGTCTTTGTTATTTCCATTATACCGTTGTTTGGCTATATTCCGCACTACCCGGGTTCCCGATCCTAACAAATTGGTATCTCAGATCTAACCGGGTTAGTTTCAATAGCCAAAATGACTCTAACAAAGACTTATGTTGAGAAATTTGACCGAAGTGCAAACTTCGGAATGTGACAATTAAAGATGAAAGCTATCCTAATTTAGGATGGCTTAGACTTGCCATTTCAAGGAAAGGAGAAGAAGCCGGATAAGATGACGGACGAGGAGTTTGCCATCATAGACAAAAAGGCAAAAGCAGGTATCATTGTAAATCTCTCAAATGAGGTTTTACGTGAAGTTTCTGTAGAAAACACAGCTAAAGGCATGTGAAAAAAATTGAAAACCTTATATATGAAGAGGACGGTGGAAAATAGACTTTACCTGAAGCAGAAGCTTTATACAATTCGTATGGGTGAAGGTACCTCTATTCTCTCTTATCTTGACACTTTCGATTCCATTCTTATGGATTTGATTAATATAGATGCTGAAATTAAAGATAAGGATCAAGCCGTGTTACTGCTTTGTTCTCTACCCCCATATTTTAAGCATATAAGAGATACTATGCTTTATGCAAAGGATAATATCTCTTATAAGGATATTAAATCTATCTTAAAATCAAAAGAACAGATAGATAGTGATATTACCGGGGAAGCTAGTGGAACTCAAGCGGAAGTTGGCTTGTTTGTTAGGGGCAAATCCGACTCCATATCCAGATACAATAATTTAGAGTGTCACTATTGTCATAAGAAAGGTCACAATATCTCTGAATGCTATAAGCTGAAAAATAAAGAAAAGCATAAGGAAAGGAAAAATGAGCACAAAAATACTAACACTGCCGAAGCAAGTGTAGTTGGTGATGAGACTGAGGGAACTATTTTTTTAGCAACTAATAATAGTTTCAAATCTAACAATGAGTGGATTTTAGATTCGGGTTGTTCTTATCATATGTGTCATAATCGGTATTTATTTACCACATATGAATCTATTGGAGGTGGATTTGTCTTGATGGGCAACAATGCTGCCTGCAAAGATTTTGGAAAAGGTACAGTCTGAATCAAAATGCACGATGGTGTGGTGAGAATTCTCACTAATGTTAGATATGTTCCTGACTTGAAGAAAAATCTCATCTCTTTGGGCACTCTAGAATCTCTTGGGTGCAAGTACACAGGTGAAGGTGGAGTTCTGAAAGTTTTTCATGGTGCTCTTGTGATCATGAAAGCACACAGATCTGGTTCATTGTATACTTTATTGGGATCAATTGTTATAGGTCTTACTACAGTTTCGGTATCAGACAACTTGTCTGATTTTGATGGCATTAAATTTTGACATATGCCCATTGGGGCTTTTGCGGAGAAGGTGGAGAAAATTTACTATATCAGCCAAAATTAGGCCAAGGTGGAGATTTATAATTATGGCCAATATTTTGGCTAATGGAGTCCATCTCACATAAGCATAAGCATCTTTGCAAAGTGTAAACTTTGTTGACAATATTCTTTGGGACCCAAAAATATTGCATTGTGTGTTGGACATCATTTGCACAAGTTGTATCTCTTCTTTTACACCTAAGAGGCCAAGACTTATTTGCCTATAAAAGTGAAGGCCATTAGTTCATTTTAGACACACCAACAAGACTTGTCTTCAATTCTTGTTTCTTCCTTTCTAACTTTATTAAGAGTGTTTTGTATGAGAGTTAGTGTTGTGAATCACTTGTGTGAACCCTTTCTTTGTAGTGATCTTGTGAGGTTATTCTCTTAGGGTATTTGGGATTAATTAGAGTGTTTACTCTAATTTTGTACTCTCTTTTGTACTCTTATTGTTATAGTAAATTTCTCCTCTCCGTTTGTGGGCATAGGTCACTTTGACCGAACCACGTTAAATTTGTGTCTTTTTTATCTACTTTAATTGTCGTTGTTATCAATTTTCATTGTCTTTGTTATTGCCATTATACCGTTGTTTGGCTATATTCCGCACTACCCGACTCACTATTAGTAACTTCTTTAGTCTTTACTGTAGATATAGACAAGGAAAAACTTGTATTGACAAGAAAAAGGATAAGACTCTGCACTTTTTCTGTTTTATAATGAGTAAAAAGCTTTACATGATCATGAGCTGTATAGGATTTGGATAATGTTTTATCCTAGCTAATCTTCCAACTCTTGGGGGTTGAGATTGTCAGTTTATTGTTCGCAACACTAAACTAATACTACTGATCTTCAACCATTACAGGTTCCAACAATGAATGTAGGTAATTTGGAAAATATGATCAGCGAAATACACTATGCACAGAGTTAAAATAACCGAAAGCAAATGCAAACCTTATGCTGAGGAACTTTCTCTTGCATATGAAGTTAGGAACTTGTTTTGACAGATGAAGTTTTGCATTTCACATTCTCTTTCATCTCATATGTGGGAGTAGTCTTCATAATATAAATTGGTTGTTTCCAACTTTATTAGACCTTCCGAAAAGGCAAAGAAGAATAATAAGAATGTTTATATCATTATGTTGTGCAAACCTTGTCCCCACTGTCGAGGTAAGAAGTTGAGAGAAACAAAACAGCCTGCAGCAACTGAAATGCTTTCTAGAACATGAAAAAATTACTTTTCTTTCAAATTAAAATTGCCATTGATACAAAAAATAATCTGCAATAATTATACAAGAAAATTGCAAAAGATGCGATTTTTGAGTGTTAGCCAACACAATCTGCCATAAATATACAAGAGAACTGAAAAATATGCAATTTTTAAACGTTAGCCAACACATTCTCCGACATATTATTTAAAACATGAAAAATCCGTTCGTTATATTATGATACCATACTACCCAAAAAAAATAAAGAATCTGCAACAATCATACAACAAAACTGAAATAAGATAAAGAGTACACAGTTTAAACGTTAGCCTCAAATATGCTAGTTATGATTGTGCTAATGTCGTTGATGGACCAAAACTGGCGAATACTGCAAGGTATAGACTGCTCGACAAGTTGGGCATGTGTTTACGATACGAATCATTCCTATAATCAGTAGCACTCGCACTGCGTAGGATAGAACTTGTTTTAACATATGAAAATTTTCACTTCACAGTCTCTTGCATCTCATAACGAAGACTAGTCTTCACATAAATTTGTTGTTTTCAACTTCACGACGTTGAGAAAGGCAACAAAGAGTAGCAAGAATACTTATATATCATTTTTCTGTGCCAATCTTACTCCAAAAAAATAAAGAACCTGCAATAAATATATAAGAAATTTGAAAAAAAGACGCTATTTTCCCAACACCTTCTCCAACATCTTATAATATATTGCACATGAAAAATTCCTTCGTTACAATATGATACTACCCAAAAAGAATGAAGAAACTGCAGCAATCATACAACAAAACTAAAATAAGATAAGAGTACACATTTTAAACGCTAGCCTCCATTTCAATATGTTGGTTATGATTGTGCTAATGTCGTTGACGGTCCAAAACTGGCGAATAATACAAGGGATAGACTGCTCGACAAGTTGGGCATGTGTTTTTTTCAGATAGCCAAGGCAAGAGACACCTAATATGAAAGGCGTGCGAACAATATGTTGCAATCACTTCATTCTCGTCTTTAAACTCTTCATAACAAACAGGGCAAGTGTCATCTATTAGATCTTTAAGGGTAATACCTGGACTTGGACACCAAGATCTTAGAGTTGGATTCACTTCAAAAAAACCTCTTGCCACATCCGCCGCAATGGGTGGTTTCGTAGGACAAGTCCCACCTTCACCCGTATATTTCCTTAACGCTTGAAGATACTCAAGGACGTCATTAGGATAGCGATGATAAGGATCCTTTACGTAATCAGTAACATTCACAAAAATCTCCTTTTTCTCGTCCCAATCTTTTTTAAACCGACAAAAAGACGGGACAGGGGAAGGCAACTCTGTGGGATTTGGCGAATTGACAAACCGAACGTGAGAGACTTCAAGCGCAATTACGTATGTAGGTCGTGGAGGTGGTTGTAGAAAAGCTTGAGTATACTGAAACTTTGTGAAAAGGTAATTAGAGATATTGTCCGCCAAGTGTTTGATAGTGTCGGGCAAAAATTGAAGAGTAGCAGATACAAGTATGGAACTTAATGATGCATCTTTGTTAAGTAGCTTTGACAGATCAAAGGGGATGACCGCACAAGAGCTCCTATCCCCAATTATGTTGCCGTAAGTAGAATCATCAGACCAAGAAAGCCTAATGTATGTACTACGAATTAGACAAACGCATAAACCTTCTGATTGTGATATCTGATTCTTCGTCAATTTCTCGTTCCATAAGAAAAGCCGCAACGCAGTGCAGTTAGCTTCTTCTCTCTTTCTCTCCATCGAAAATTTCTTTTTGCTTACCGTCGCAGAAAACCAAGTGTGCAAAGTTAACCCTCTAATGGAGAATGTGTTTATGTAGCTTAAAGACGACGTTTCCGAATATTAGCGTACTTTGTTTCTTTTAGCACCCAATTCTGTGGTCCAACGGCATCTCCAACCGTTCTCCTTTTTCTTTTTCTTTTTGTTTCCCTTCTTCCCTTATTCATCATGGGACTCTCTTTTGTCTTTCCTACAATTTCTGTGATCTGTTATGTTTCATCTGCGGAAAATAAAAGTGGCAATTCCGCGACAGAATCAGGCGGTCTTCCCCGCCTAGAATACGAGTCAAATTCGGAATCGACAAACACCTTTAGTAACATTATAGCGGCGGAGAATAAGGCTGAAATGTATCAGCGAGCACCATTTTTACACTAAAATGATACAAATTAACTCCAACTCATTACATTATTTTTTACATCAAAAAACAATACTCTTTTTATATTCTTCTCTTTCTTCTATGTTATATTATTTTCTTTTGTTTAACTTTATTTTTTTATTTCATAAAACAAATCCTTTCTTTTTTCTTTTTTTACATATTTATCCCATATAATTCATATTCCTTTCTTATATAACCATTTAATATAAAATTATTTTATGCCATAATTTTTAAATAATATAAATTATAAGCAAATATTATACATTATATATATTAATGGATAATTCAAATAAAAATGAAATCATTGATAAGATATAATTAAATAAATATTACATTACGGTAAAATTTAATTTAATTTCTACAGAAATATTAAACTTCCAGGATTAGTATGTTGCTCCCATAAATGCTCTATTAATGCATTACGAAATGCAAAATGAACTTCTTTGTCCTTACTATTTTTGTGTTGAGCTAAAAATTGTTCATATCAGTAATTTTCATCTACTACCATTTTTACTGTTGGAGGAAACTCTCCCAAGCATCTTGAACTGGTGCATTAAGATCACGTTCATCCTCGATTATCATGTTGTGCAGTATAATACATGTGGTTAATATGTCATGTAGCACTTCTTTTCTCCAAAAACGTGACGGCCCTGCAATAGTTGCAAAATGAGATTGTAAAACCCCGAATACACGTTCAACATCTTTTCGACATGATTCTTATTTCATCGCGAAATATTTCTTCTTTTGAGAACGTGGCTCACTAATAGTTTGCACAATAGTAGACCATTTTTTATGGTTATATATTTTTATACAATTATAACTTATAATAAAATTAACTTACAATTTTATATAAAAATAATATATACAAAACTAATTTATAAAAATTATACACCAAAATTAAAATATAAAATTGATATTATAAAGATATTACATAAAAAGTATAAGTAATTACAAAATTTATAATATTTTAAATTAAAAGTATTATGTAATAAAAGATAATAATAAAATATTGATGAACATCAATGGTTATGGCTGTCCAACGGGATGGGACAAAATAAACGGAATGGGACGGGACGACATTTAGCCGGAATGGTGGCGGAACGGGCCTAAACGGGATGAAACGGTAGGCCCATCCCATCCCGCTAACAAACGAAATGGGACGGGATGAAACGGTCCACTGGCCCTAAGTGGGCTTTTTTTTAAAAACTTAATTATTTAAGCATTAAATTTGGCAACGACTAGTTTTTTGACAATGACATAAGTTTTTAAAGTTTGCAACAGCTAGTTTTTTGACTAATTTAATAAACTTAAAACTTAATAAATTATAAAACAAACTAAGTAAAAAATTATAAAATATTAAAACAAAAGACTTGTAACGAAATATTTTAGTAATTATAATAGAGTTGTAATTTATTTAATATAATTTCAATCCATTAAGTAACTAAGTAAGAGTGTAAGACAATTCATAAAAATAATTCAAGGCTTAGAGCCTTTTATTTTATTAATAGAACTTTCAAATTTCACATACAAATATAATTTTTTGAAGAGCACATAATCTACGCAGCCACCTTCTAGGAAGGGTTTTGTTTGAACTAGGCCTCTTAGTAACCAATTACAAATTATCATACTAATATGTGTAAGCTCCTATATAACTTTTTTGTAACTTATCTATAATTTCTCTCGGGCATTGTTCTGGAATTGGCAATATTTATTGTTGTTCCATGAGTTTCATGTCGTCATCGCTCCCAGTGCTAAGTATCTCATTATATTATTATTCTTCCCTAGTGGTTAATTTTTCAAAACCAAAATTTCTTATTTTTGAATTAATCCAATCTCTGAATAAGACGGAAAATCTCTAGACTATCCTCCGCTAATGAATGTCTATGATCTCCGATTTAAAATCTTGCCGCACTAAAAGCACTCTCTGATGCTACTGATGATGCTTGAATAGCTAGTATATCTCGGGCCATTATTGAAAGTGATGGAAATGCCTTGCCACGCTCCCTCCACCACGTTAAAAGTTGTTCGTTGCCTTCTTCATCTTTAATACTTTCCAATCCTTGATTAAGATAAGAATCAAGTTCATCATCAATAGAGGAATCAAAACATGTTATATCATCCATACCTTCCCATAGAACTTCTACTCTAGCCTTAGAATTAGTAGGAGCAGTTTTACCACATGTTGTTGCCATAGATTTATATTTATCAAACATTGATCTAGCATAAGAATATATGTTAGCTTGACAGTTTTTGAGAGATAGTTGTTCATTTTATTGAATTGTTAAATTCTCATAAATTTTATGAACAAGTCCATTTGCACCTCTTAATTTTAAAGATGGGTTAATTAGAGTAGAAATTAAATAAACTTGGAGAATAGAGAAAAAATACTTTTTAAATTTTGCAATCATATCATTAATGGCCGGTGCATAAGTTGGATTTATTTTATACTTACCAAATACAATAAAAATTCCACAAATATACCATAATATTTGTGTAACAGTAGGATAATATATACCAGAAAATTATTTTGTAGCATAATAAATTTTTTTTAAAAATTTAGTAAGCTCTTTGATCTCATCCCAATCAAAATCAACAATTTGATCAGCGGGGATACCATTATACATATTAAATACCTTTTGTATAGGCACCCGATAATCATAAGCAACTTTAAGCATTTCGTAAGTAGAATTCCACCTAGTACAAATATCTTTTGGAATTTTTATATATGGAAGGTTAGCACTAGCACATTGTTGAGCAAATTCACGAAATCTACTCGCTTTATTAGCACGCAAAATATAGCCGCAAGCAAGTTGTACTTTACTACAAGCATCAGAAAATAAATTGATACCATCTTTTACAACCAAGTTAAAAATATGGCATGCACATCTAACATAAAAAATTGCTGGATTAATTGGACAAAGTCTAGTTCTTAAACTAGTTGCTGCAGTTGTGTTAGCAGAAACATTATCTAAGGTGATAATTAAACCTTTATCAATGAGCCAATAAAGCTCAACTATTTATAGAACAATAGTTGCAATATATGCTCCAGTGTATTTTGAATCAACAAATTTATAACGAATAATACGTTTTTGCATGTTCCAATGATGATCAACCCAATGACATGTGTCGCGACCCAAAATTCATTAAAGTCATGATGGCGTTGGACACCGTTGTCAGGCAAGCCAAAAATAAATACTTAATTTGGTTCTCATTTTAATATTTCTAAAATCATATTTCCTTCAATTAAATAATAGAAGATGGAAATTACAGAGTAAATAAAAATATTTTTAACAATTTCAATACAGGACAACCCATAATCACCCCAAAACCCGATGTCACAAGTGCATGAGCATCAACTAGGAAGGTAAAAATAAAATACAACACATGTCCAGAATAAAAATTAGACAGAAAAATACTTAAGTAACTCCGAAGGAGACTCTGCTGGCTGCGGATTATAGATGGAAATGCAGCTCACCTAAGTCTCCGCATTAACCACACCTCTGCGCCCATAAGGCTGCTAGATATATATGTACCTGCACAAAAATATGCAGCAAGTGTAGTATGAGTACGTAAATTAACGTGTACCTAACAAGTATCCCGCCTAACCTCGAAGAAGTAGTGATGAGGGGTCTACTCGGACACTTACTAGGGCCAATAACATGATAATATGAAACTCTAATTAAGCATGGTATACAACAATAAGACTCAGAACAAGAAATAACTGAACAAGTCTTCACCATATTTAAGGGCTTAAATCACTTCCTTTCTTTAAAACTTATGATCACAGATACAATAAATTTATGCCAATTCTGAAAGGAACTTCCGGTTCTATTATCACACACGAATACCACCGAGGACGTTCGGCTCAATCCAACATAAATATAAACGGTGCACTGTCGAGAGTCGAACGACGCGAACCATAGATGCATCTATTACCCCGCTCGCGAATCATCCATGTGACGCGGTCAAAGATAAATTTATCAATAAATCATAACCTTTTTCTTAATTACCCCGCTCGCGAATCATCCATGTGACGCGATCAAATATAAATTTAAGGAATTACCCCACTCGCGAATCATACTTGCGATGCGGTTACACATAGATTTCTTAAGTTATTATAGTATTCTTCTATTCTTTTCAAAATACGAAATTCAAATGAAAATTTTTAAGATCCCAATTCTTCCTCAATTTCATCTCTTTTCAAAAACATTTAATAAGCAAATTCAATCTCGCTCCTTCTCAAGGAAAACAATAAACATAAATCAATAATAATATCAACAAGATATGATGTAAGCCTAAAACTACCCGAACATAGGCATAGCTAGAAAGGAGACTTACCTCGCTTTGAAACTCCATAGTCGGCTCCAACGCCACTTTAATACCTAAAACCGATGCTTGACGATCCAAAACTATGCAAACAATGTGCAAAATCAATCAAAGTGTGTTCTAATACCCATAACTAATCAATTTAAATAATTTTCCAACTCCGCTCGAAAAGTCGGTAAAATTCACCCTCGGGCCCACGTGCCCGGATTCCAAACTTTTTCGAAGATAAATGTTACCCATAACACCACGAACTCGATTATATCATTTATTCCAATTTTCATGTCCAATTTCGTGGTAAAAATCCAAAAATACAAACTTCTAGGTTTTTCTTCAAAAATCCCAAAATTTCTACTAATTTCCAGGTTTAAATCCTTATACAAACTATTTATTTATCTTATAACAAGTGGGGATAACTTACCTTAAGTTGCTTGATGAAATTCCACCCTTGAAGCTCCCCAAAATCGCCCAAACCAAATGAAAAATGGGAGAAAAATGGCCAAATCCCCGTTTAAAAGAAACCTCACTGCCCAGCGCCATTTCCGCACCTGCGGCACAGTAGTCGCACCTGCGGCTTCACAGGTGTGAGGCCCCCTCTCGCTTCTACGCCTTCTTCCACTTCTGCGCTCATCCTCTTCGCTTCTGCGCTTGCGCAGATGCGGCCAACACTCCGCACCTGTGGTCCTTCCCCTGACTACCCAGCTTCGCTTCTATGACTCCAAGGCCGCTTCTGCGGCTTCGCACATGCGGCCAAGACCTCGCAGACACGGTTACACCAGATATCAGCGGCCTAAATTCTTCTTCAAATACCAAAATTCGATCCGTTAACCACCCGGAATCACTCCGAGGCCCTCGGGACCTCAACCAAACATACCAACAAGTCCTATAACCCGATACGAAATTAGTCGAATCCTCAAACCACCTCATATAACATCAAAAACACTGATTACACTCGGATTCAAGCCTAAAGAACTTTGAAATTCCAAACTTCTACAATCGATGCCGAAACCAATCAAATCACGTCCGATTGACTTCAAATATTGCACATAAGTCATATTTGACATTACGGACCTACTCCAACTTTCGAAATTGGAATCCGACCCCGATATCAAAAAGTCCACTTCCGGTCAAACTTCGCAAAAACCTTCAAATTTTTAACTTTCGCCAAATGACCTACGGGACTCCGAATCCACTTCCGGATGCGCTCCCAATACCAGAATCACCATACGGAGCTATTGCCAGACTCGTAATCCCAAACGGATATCGATAATATTGGAATGCACTTCTACTCAAATTTATGAAATTCTTCCAAAATGCTCACTTCCACAATGGGCACCGAAATGCTCCCGGGTCTTCCAAAACCCGTTTCGAACATACGCCCAAGTCCAAAATCATCATACGAACCTGTTGGAACCTCCAAATCCCAATTCCGAGATCGTTTACTCAAAATTACAATTTAGTCAATTCCTCCAATTTAAGGCTTCCGAAATTCAAATTTTCTTTTCAAATCAACTTTGAACTTCCGAAATTCCAATTCTGACCACGCGTACAACTCATAATACCTGAAGTGAAGCTACTCATGGCCTCAAACCGCCGAACGACGCTCTAGGGCTCAAAACGATCGATCGGGTCGTTACATTCTCTCCCACTTAAACATACGTTCGTCCTCGAACGTGCTAAGAACTGTTCTGGAGTTGTCCGAAATCACTATTTAATACCTCGTGCACCTACTCGTGCTACCACAACCCAGTTGAGCACATTATCTCGAGCAATTCTGAAGATTCTCCCATTTATTTAGGCAAATAATCCTTAGATCCGAATTTCAACATCCGAAATTCTCTACTAGGCCTGCTTCCAACATACGAACACCGTTTCAATCACTACACCTTGCGCCAATACATGATTACATACCTTTACTGAATTCATACCATGCACCGCGTAACTCACACGACCATATTAACATCTTCTTATAACGATAGTCAAAATCCCACGAATCTGATGCCCACAACGCATCTCACGAAGCATATAAGTCCCTATTTCCCGCTCTCGCAATACCACCACGACAGAAGAAATGTGTAGAACTCATAACTATCCGCCGAATCACAATTTATGGAGTTTTCCCTCCCGACAAGAACCATTATCTCATTCTGGATTGAATAACAATATTTACTCTTTAATATGCTTCATATAAATTTGATCGCACTGATCCCAGGTCCAATAATTTCGTCTCACCCAGTACAAGATTCTCAGGCAATAAGCCACCTCAGACACTGCCAAAGGTTTCATATGATGCCACAATGTGCCAACAAGCTACAAACTTGAATGTGATACATAAGGGGACGAACTCTGGAAAGAACTACTCAACTCACGTAACTAATTTAAATAACCGAAAGGATGTTATGAACCTTCCTCAAGAAATGAGAAGCAGAACGCACAATAATAGATATGGGAAATTGTACTCAATAGCATACTGTTGCGGCATACAATTCGATCCACACATGATACTATTGCGGCGTGAAACCCGATCCAACCATAATACCCGTGGCGGCGTGCCACTCGATCTAAACAACATAATAACCTAAAGAAAACGCACATCGAGCCGTAACGCTTATACTCACGGAATGCCCGAATATCAACCATAAGAACGTTAAGTGCATAATACCATCCCTGGGGAGACAGATAGCGCCATACGTTACAAAAGTCAGGCACAACTAAGGTGAGATATATGATCTGAATCTCGCGAGCCATCCTTCACGCATAACATCATCGCTACGCGGAACCTCAGCACATGTGAAATTTATCCAAGTTGTTTCACAACTCACACGTCACAATATAGTATTACATGAAATAGCCGACGATGAAACAAATCCAACGTCTGAATACTCCTTCATAAGGAGCGCTATGCTGAAATGAAGACATCCAGCCTGATATAGAGACCATATTCATATTTAAATCCATCCATGGACCTCAAGCCAATTCTGATCATACCACACTTGGCTAAGTAGCCTCTCAAGGACCCACAATGACCTATTCACGACACATAAGAACATCCGTCAAATCCGGAACAAACTTCCACATTCCACAAATAAATAAACCGAGCACCCTTTAGGCATAAATTCTCATATTAGTGATAGTATCAAATCTCCATACTTGGTTCCAACCTTTAATCAATCAGGTGACTACATATCACACTTATGCAATCTTCCCGTGGGATACGCTCCCACGACCTTTCGCACCAGGTAACAAGTCTGCACATCCATATCACCGGCCATACTAATGCCGTAAAGCAAATCAAGAAGCCGCAATCAGTACACAAAGCCTCTTATACAGGACACCGATCACTAAAGAAAATACCAGCTTACTCTAAACATCTGAATTCTTCCCTGATCATCCGAGCTCGTGACATTCTTGTCAACACCGAACCGCAACCTTAATCCTCAGCTTCCAATTTCCCATGCCGCTCACTACACCTATCATGCCAATACGTGAGAGTACCAGAATTCCATAATAACCCCTGATCCACTAATAGATTAAACACTTCATCATATAGAACCCTTTTTACTTACCTCATTCCAGAAGAACTAATGCAATACGTGATTGAATTCCCATAACTGCAGAAAATACAAACCTCAAGTAGTGGTCTAAACCACCATAACTCTTCCGGAATCCATCTACATATAACATGCCATAATACTCGAATGCCTCCGAATAAAATCAATTACGGTGGCTGCCAAGCCTCGCACGTACCGCCACAAATCACATGTATACTTAACACGCAGAAGAAACTGATCATTGCCACTATCACACCAATTCAACCATTGCGAACCGAACCGACTGCCCCTAATTTACCCAGGACTCGCCCTAGAAATAATAATTGCTCCATTCAAAACATCATGAACCCAATTCCGCACTCATCCTGAGTGACCTTATTTCACGAGACCACGTTGTCTCCAAAACTGATGAACCATCACATACTCTCCTTGTGCGCATATTCGCATCGTCAATGGGTACACCCATTCTGAAAATTCTTCCATGAATCCGAAGTTTTTTTTCCATTCCTCTCAGGTTACACAGCAGACCGAAGATAACACAAAACACTCCAAGCCTCTTTTTTTGTTTTTTTTACAATTCGCTGCAAAAGCTCGATACTCAACTATATTGGGGGCTCGAATTCCTTAGGCACCACACTATAACCGTTGAATTCACGGGGCCGTTGCTGAGAGTCACCCACTCTGACTTTGTCCCGAATATAATCAACTCCAAGGCTCTTCTAGCACATGAACAACCTCTCAAAGAAGCACTAAACTGAATCACATTCCCTGTAAATCACCTCTACACAAAGCGTAAGTCATGGACCTTACCAAGGCCTGAACATGGGTCGATAAGGCCGACTATAGCACCCACTCCTCAAATCCTTTTCTTACAGCACTACTGATGTTTTCTTTCCTTAGTCGTAATAACCCACCAATATGCTGATAACCAGAAACCTCACAAGTAGACAATCATGCAATCCAATCGTAGACGGTGGGGCTCTGCTACTTAGATTGAAGTTACAATTACATAACTCTGGAACCCACCAAGATTCTTTCTTCATCGTTGACATGATCTTGCACAATCAACTCGCTAAATTTCTCGAAATCTTTATGTTAAACCTTTCATGAACACTCCGAATTACTAGCCACATTTACATATCCTACCTCTTACTGGATAGCCCGTAGAATTCCTCATAAAAGCTTCGTCAACACCCCGCGACCGCTAACCTGCTCACAGGAGATAACCCACCTATGGAAATTACATACCGACATCTTCCAACGTCACTGTCTGAGTACAATCACTATGAAATCAGTAGACCATCCCGAGCTCATTCACCAGCTATACAAGTCTGTTCACTCCTTATGGACATCCACTAAATGTGCGACAATACGTTCCAATCCAAAGTCATGTTGTATCCTGCATTATATTAAGCAACTCCCTCCTATTACACCTAATCTTCCTCAAAATAGCAGCCAATATTCCAAATTAAGCCTGTAGACCTAGTCACTGCCCACCATGAATCCCAAATGACTTTAACTTTCCTCAAGGCGTGTAGCTATTCTACCATAGAACCTGTTTGCTACTCTGGCACTCTCCCACTTTGGTCAAACCCTTTCTTTTAAGCAACTACTCGACTTTTGTTTCCTTACACTTGGTCTTCTAGAAGTTTAACCACCGCAAGACATCTCTCACATGTCCTTCTTCATCCTTCGCTGCCCAGTTGTTTCCTTAACTCAAAACTCATCTCTGTAGCACTCGAACCAACAGATCGCCGCCAACTCTAAACCTTTCCGAAGATCATCTTCCTTAAGCCCTCAATACCCGGACCACCGATTAAGTCCTGAACCACTGCACACTGCGATCTCTGACACCCGCTTCCCCGGCACTATTTCACACTACCCTGCCCCAAAGGTAAATTAATAAATACCATAACATCGGCGAACTTAACACATTCAATCCAGGGCGACGACACCACATCCCAGATGAAAATTCCACTATGCTCGAAATACCAAGTCTCGTTACTCCATTAACCCAAACCTGAACATTCATAGTCCGATTGCCTTTCCCTCCGCTGGAAATAAAACATTGAACCTCTGAATCGTGCCTTGATAAAAACCTCCTTTCAATTCATTCACTGCCTCGGCGTATAGACAAACATCCTACCATTACTTTAATATTGTGCGTTAACAACCATGAACATCATAGCAATTGGTGCATAGCCCCAAAACCATCAGAAATACAACTACTAAGCTAAGATGCCAGAACATCCTTCCCTAAGGCGACAACAATGGCCCAATCGAATACGCAAGGAGAAACATCCTGCTCCACATCAGTAGTGCTATTAAAATTCCTCGATTCCAATTTATAATAAGCATTTCGCGTTGCGTAAGATTGAATAGGAAGGAAAGAAGGCATAAGGCTCAAAGGAATCAAATCGCACGATGAGGAATCAAGAAGGGGAGTACTCTTATCAGTCTAGTAGCATCTCGAAGATAAGTACAGACGTCTTCGTACCGATCCGCAAGACTCTACTATACTCGCTCATGACTCGTGAGAACTAAGTGAACCTAGTACTCTGATACCATGTTGTTACGACCCAAAATTCATTAAAGTCGTGATGGAGTCGGACACCGCTGTCAGGCAAGCCAAAAATAAATACTTAATTTGGTTCTCATTTTAATATTTCTGAAATCGTATTTCCTTCAATTAAATAATAGAAGATGGAATTTACATAGTAAATAATAATTTTTTAATAATTTCAATAAAGAAAAACCCATAATCACACCAAAACTCGGTGTGACAAGTGTATGAGCATCAACTAGGAAGGTAAAAATAAAATACAACACCTGTCCAGAATACAAATTAGACAGGAAAATACTTAAGTAACTCCGAAGGAGACTCTACTGGTTGTGGATCGTAGATGGAAATGCAACTCAGCTAAGTCTCCGCATTAACCATACCTCTGCGCCCACAAGGCTGCTAGATATATATGTACCTGCACAAAAATGTGCAGCAAGTGTAGTATTAGTACGTAAATCAACGTGTACCCAATAAGTATCCCGCCTAACCTCGAAGAAGTAGTGATGAGGGGTTGACTCTAACACTTACTAGGGCCAATAACACGATAATATGAAACTCTAATTAAGCATGGTATACAATAATAAGACTCAGAACAAGAAATAACTGAACAAGTTTTCACCATATTTAAGGGCTTAAATCACTTCCTTTCTTTAAAACTTATGATCACGCATACAATAAATTTATGCCAATTCTGAAAGGAACTTCCAGTTCTATTATCACACACAAATACCACCGAGGACGTTCGGCCCGATCCAACATAAACGTAAATTGTGCACTGTCGAGGGTCGAACGACGCGAACCATAGATGCATCTATTACCCTACTCGCGAATCATCCATGCGACGCAGTCAAAGATAAATTTATCAATAAATCATAACCTTTTTCTTAATTACCCCGCTCGCGAATCATCCATGTGACGCGATCAAATATAAATTTAAGGGATTACCCCGCTCGCGAATCATACTTGCGTCGCGGTTACACATAGATGTCTTAAGTTATTATAGTATTCTTCTATTCTTTTCAAAATACGAAATTCAAATGAAAATTTTTAAGATCCCAATTCTTCCTCAATTTCAACTCCTTTCAAAAATATTTAATAAGCAAACTCAATCTCGCTCCTTCTCAAGGCAAACAATAAACATAAATCAAAATTGATATCAACAAGGCGTGATGTAAGCCTAAAACTACCCAAACATAGGCATAGCTAGTAGCTACGTATGGACTCTCGTCACTTCGTGCGTACGTAGCCCCCACAAATAGAAGCACGTAATAATTTAGTTCACCTATGGGTTAATTCCCTCTTACAAGGTTAGAAAAGAGACTTACCTCGCTCCGAAGCTCCATAGCCGGCTCCAACGCCACTTTAATACCTCAAACCGATGCTTGACGATCCAAAACTATGCAAACAATGTGCAAATCAATCAATGTGTGTTCTAATACCCATAACTAATCAATTTAAATAATTTTCCAACTCCGCTCGAAAAGTCGGTAAAATTCACCCTCGGGCCCACGTGCCCGGATTCCAAAAAATTTCGAAGATAAACGTTAACTATAATACCACGAACTTGATTATATCATTTATTCCAAATTTCATGTTCAATTTTGTGGTAAAAATCCAAAAATACGAACTTCTAGGTTTTTCTTCAAAAGCCCCAAAATTTCTACTAATTTTCAGGTTTAAATCCTTATAAAAACTATGTATTTATCTTATAACAAGTGGGGATTACTTACCTTGAGTTGCTTGATGAAATTCTCCCTTTGAAGCTCCCCAAAATCGTCCAAACCAAATGAAAAATTGGAGAAAAATGGCCAAATCCCCGTTTTAAAGAAACCTCACTGCCCAGCGCCATTTCCGCACCTGCGGCTTTGCAGGTGCGAGCCCCCCTCTCGCTTTTGTGCCTTCTTCTGCTTCTGCGCTCATCCTCTTCGCTTATGCGCTTGCACGGATGCGGCTAACACTCCGCACCTGCGGTCCTTACCCTGACTGCCCAGCTTCGCTTCTGCGACTGCTAGGCCGCTTCTGCGGCTCCGCACCTGCGGCCAAGACCTCGCAGGTGCGGTTACACAAGATATCAACTGCCTAAATTCTTCTTAAAATTCCAAAAATTGATCCGTTAACCAATTGGAATCACCCCGAGGCCCTCGGGACCTTAACCACGTATTCCAACAAGTCATATAACCCGATACGAACTTAGTTGAGTCCTCAAACCACCTCATATAACATCAAAAACACTGATTACACCCGCATTCAAGCCTAAAGAACTTTGATATTCCAAACTTCTACAATTGATGCCGAAACCCATCAATTCACGTCCGATTGACCTCAAATTTTGCACACAAGTCATATTTGACATTACGGACCTACTACAACTTTCGAAATTGGAATCCGACCTCGATATCAAAAAGTTCACTACCGGTCAAACTTCTCAAAAACTTTCAAATTTCTAACTTTCGCCAAATGACCCCAAAATAAGGGTGGCATGTGGGCCGGGACCGGTCCTAAGTGGGCTTCGTGGGTCGGTCCCAAATTAAACGGTCCTAAGTGGGCCCAGGCTTCTTGTTGGAATCGGCCCAGGACCGGGACCACGAACTAATGGTCCCGGGCTAAGTGGGCCGGTCCCGGGCCTAAGTGGGCCCAACAGATACTTTCTATTTTTTTAAAAAAAAATTTAGAAGTTAGAGAAAAAAATAGTAATAAAAATATCTAAGGCAATTCCTTGTAAATTATATTATAGAATTGTGACCTAAATTTTTTAATTCAAATTTAAAGACAAAAATATTGTAAAGAGATATTCAAAGCAATGCGTTATAATATATATATATATATATATATATATATATATATATATATATATATATATATATATATATATATATATATATATATATATATACACACACACACACACACACTATACTATACTATATATACATCTTATATCGAATATAACTTATATATATACTATACTATACGTACATCTTATATACTATACTACTATACATACATCTTATATACATCTATAATACTATACTATACTATAGGATAATCACATAACAGTAACCATTTTAGTCAATTCTTCCCGATCATTTTTGGGATCATAATATAAGAGAGATTGATGATTTTGTAAGAAAAATTAAAGAATGAGGGGGTATTTATAGTTGAAAATAGGGAAAAAGTATAATTATAAAAAGTTTGGGGTTAAAATAAAGTTGGGGGGTTAAATGGCTATTTTGTAAATAGCCAACAGCTATTTTGGTAGAGGAAACGACTAGATTTTAAATGCCCAAATGGGCAGATTTATTTTTTAAAATTATGGCCGTTGGGACCGTTTAAGCCCGCTAGGACCGGTCCGGTCCCGGTTCCAAATGGTCCGGTCTCGCGAGCCTCGGGCTAAGGACCAGACCACTTGCTAGGCCCACCTCCCTCGGTCCCTGTCTTAAACGATCCCGGTCCTGGACCGGCCCACTTGCCAGCTTTACCCCAAAATGGCCTACGGACCTCCGAATTCACTTCCAGATGCGCTCCCAATACCAGAATCACCATACGGAGCTATTCCTAGACTTAAAATTCCAAACGGACATCGATAATATTGGAATGCACTTCTACCCAAATTATGAAATTCTTCCAAAATGCTAACTTCCATAATTGGCACTGAAACGCTCCCGGGTCATCCAAAATCCGTTCCGAACATACGCCCAAGTCCAAAATCATCATACGAACCTGTTGGAACCTCCAAATCCTGATTTCGAGGTCGTTTACTCAAAAAGTTTAGTCAATTCCTCCAACTTAGGGCTTCCGAAATTCGAATTTTCTTTCCAAATCAACTCTGAACTTCCGAAATTCTAATTCCGACCACGCGTACAAGTCATAATACCTAAAGTGAAGCTACTCATGGTCTCAAATCGCCGAACAACGCGCTAGGGCTCAAAATGACCGGTCGAGTCGTTACAACATGTAACAATTAAATAATCACAACCATTAGGACTGCGACCTATATCAGATGTGATAGACACTTTACAATCTAAGTGAAAAAAATACACAACGAATATACTAAAGATATTCGGTTTGAAATTTAAAAGTATCATTTATAACTGTGGTCTTAGGAAAACCTTGAAAAACATGATTATAAGTTTCCTTTATATAATTCACAAAAGCAGGGTGAGAAGGAAAAGTAAAAGGTAAGCCACAGATAACCATCATTTTTGTTAAATTTTCACGATCTCTATCTTTGTTATAGGGACGTAAAATAGTACCAGAAGTAGGGTCAAACTGTAGTTGTAAAAAGTTAGAACCCTCGCCATATCCACTAGGAGCGCCAGTACCGCTGCTAGGATCCGGAATTTTTCCGGCATCTATTTGAGCTTGTATCCATAAAGATTTGTAGTCCTTACGTAAGTTCCTGGTTAAATCCCCTGTCCCACCACCTTTGATATGTACAAATCGTTGCTTACATTTTTCACATATAGCAAGTCCGTTGACTTTATCATGTTTAAAAAATTTCCATACAAGTGATGTTTTGGTACGTTCAACATTACGCTTACCCCTTACACAAGGTATAGGGGGTAAAGCTCCAGACCGAGATTAACTCTGAGTTGGAGCTTGTGTTGCAGGACTAGTGTTTCATCTAATTCTTCTTCCTCATTTTCTTTTTCCTTATTTTCTTCATCCTCGTTTTCTTCGTCCTCAATAAAAATATCATTGCCCAATTGTCTTTGTAAAGTTTCATGATCTAGTTGTTCTCCGAAATTAATATTATAACATGCGAGGGTTGGAAAAATGAAGTTTCATCAACATGAGTCATTTCATCTATATGTTTTCTAATTCTAGGAGAATGATTAGGATTAGAACTAGGATTAGGATTACTACTACTATTACCTTTACTACTTTTTTTTTATGCCAAATATACTTTTAGGAGCCATAATTTAAATACAAAAGTAAATTAGAAAAGTTAACACAAAAATTAAACACACAAATGAAATACAAAAATAGAACACGTAAAGTAAACACAAAAATTAAGCACTAAAATGATACGCAAAAATTAAATATTAAAATTAGGAGATGGACCATGATTAAATATTGAAACTTGAAGAAATTATCGAAAAATTGCTCCAAATACTTGACAAATTAATTTGAAGCTTGAAAGTTGCTCCAAATATTTGCCCAAATAATTGAAACGTAGTTGATTGTGAGAAAATTGAGAGAATAATATAGATAGAATGCAAGAGATTTGAGAGATAATGATTAATTTTTGTGGGAAAAATAAAGAATGATGGGGGTATTTATAGTTAAAAATTTGGCCAAAGTGTAATTTAATAACTTAGGGGTTAAATCAAAAGTTTGGGGTAGGGGGGAGGACAAATATGGTCGTTTATAGCCATTGGGAACGGCTAAATTTACAAACAAGGTCGTTGCCCAACGACTCTATTTGTTTTTAAAAATAATTTTAAAATTCACGCGGGACGGGGGGACGGGATAAACGGGACGAAATGGGCCGCCTGTCCCATCCAGTGTACCGTTTAACACGGGGCCATCCTGTTTAGAACTAAATGGGCCGGGACGAGACGAGATCGGGACGGGACGGGACGGCCCATTCCGTTGGACAGCCATAATAACAGTGTTGATGAAGTGGCACACCAAATTTGGTGTACCACTATTCACACCCCAAAATGGTGTAAGAAATGATGTTGGGTTGGAGCATCGAAACACCAAATCTTACACCAAAATAGCGTTTGGCGTAAAAAAAAATGGTGTTAGGGTTGGAGATCGTCTAAGTGCACTAGTAGCCGCTTTTGTTGCTGTTTAAAATATAATCAACATTTATACGTAATAATTTTCAAATATACCCACAAAATCCAAATATAGCAACTAAAACCCACTCTTCTTCTACTCACTCTTCTCCTTCTTGTTCATCCTCCTCCTCGTCTTCTTTTCGACGTACTTCTTCTCCGAAGAGCAAAGAAAACACTAACAAGAGATTTCTGGACAACACTAGTATAAAGTTCTCAATAGTACCATAAATTTGAAAAGAATGAAATCATGCATTTGTACTCATACAGACATTAGGCCTACAAAGGCCAATTTTACATTCAGAAAACAGAAATTCACTGCTCATAGAAATATGAACAGAAGCCTACAACAATTGTACTTTAGGACAAAGTTCAAATACCATAGTTCTAACTTCACAACAATTGTAAACCTCTTGCTCGTGGTGTACTCAATCATCAAGTACCTCTCTCTTTCCGGTGCTCTGTCAACAACAACGACGATCCAGTATAATCTCGCTAGTGGGGTCTGGGGAGGGTAGTGTGTACGCAGATCTTATCCCTATCCTGGGGTAGAGAGGCTGTTTCCGATAGACCCTCGGCTCCCTCCCTCTAAGAACTTTCCCACCTTACTATAGGGGTGACTCGAATTCACAACCTCTTGGTTGGAAGTGGAGGGTGCTAACCACTAAAGCAACCCACTCTTGTCGTCTTTAGCAGAATACAAATATATGAAAGTTATCTCTTTACTTTCACAACGAGCCCTTAATGTTTTCACAACACATTAAGGGCTCCCTCGTACCAAACGAGCCCTTAATGTGTTTGCCTCCCGAAGTTACTTTCCAGTTGCGTATGATACACGCTCCAATTATTAACTTTAAAATGTGCCAAGTTTACGACATGTGACTAATTAATTAAGCCTAATCTAATTATCAATTTAATTAAAATTTTGAACTAATACTCAAAAATAAAAAATGGGTAAAACTTCTGTTTTTCCATCTTCCTCCGACAATGGCCACCCCTTCTATCAATCTGGATTTTCGCCATTACATCTCAATTTAATCTTTATTAATGATTCTCCGAATTCAATGTAAATGAGATTTGAAATTAAAAAAAACCCATATGTATCTTTACTTCTGATGCTCTCTAACAACTTTCTTTGAGTTGTACGTAAAATAATTTTATTACTTTCAAATCCAATAATCATGTTACCTTTTTGTTTTCATTATGTGGAAACGCTTTTTTGACTTTGTATTTACGTGTGATTTACAGCATCAAATAGAAAGAAAGGCACTTGAGGGCAAAAAGATGTTAATATTTCGCTTTTATTACTAACAACACGCCTAGTTAAGATCAAATATTTCCTTTTAACGGTAAGTTCTGATAATGAAATTTTCTCCCATCAAGTGGATCTTATTCCTATCCCAATACCCGTACACTCGATCGATATGTACAAGTTTTCGTCAATGGGCAACTAGTTGTTTTTTTCACTTTTAATTTGAAGTAAGTAATTCATGTAAAATAATTATTTTCTTATTTTTTTATTATATACTTAAATCTTCATTATTAATCACTACGTATGCAAATCTTTTATTATAATCCTCACATAATTAGTATGCGAACTAAACGACCCAAGTGAATGAGCTTGAGGTCAAGACTTTTCAAGCTGATTCCATGATATAATATTCGAGGAACGAATTTCACCACATATAGTTTAGCTATAATCATACTAATAAACTTTATACAACATGCAAATAATTCATTGTCATTTCTAGATCTTTCCGTTCATTTATTTTAAATTAAAAAAAGAGGTTAAACTTCGTGGCACAAACTATGACAGCTATATTAAGCTAATACAATTATTGCCTACATAACTACCAACATTTTTTTGTTGCCAGAATTATTATAGTACTAAAAATAAAGCTATTTCAAAAGCGCTAAATTTTTTTTTTAATGCACGAACCTTCCAAATTCTCCATATCTTAGGCACATCACACAAAACAAATGTTATTAATCCAATAAATGAATGATGAATGGCAACAAATATGAGAAACTTAAATTAATAAAATACAGGGGCCACCCAAAAAGTCCACAAATGCAAAGACATTAGAACCTACATGCCAAAGTGAGGGACATAGACGTGAGGAGATGTAATAGTAAGTGTTAACATTTCATTAACCGTTTCTTTTCCCTCTTTACAATCCAGCCAATTTCCAAAAAGACAATCACAAAAGTCTTTCTTACCTTATTTTTCTCTCTTCCACTTCTCTGTCTCTCCTTCCTCTGTCATTCCCCTAGGGAACAAACAAGAATAGAACATTAGGGAAAAGAAAAAATGAAGAAAATAGACAACCCAAGTTTCTCTAATCATGCAGTATTTCGTTTGATATTCCATTGATTTTCTTCTTGGCAATGTGCTATAATGGACCGCAGGACGCTAACGATGAACTGGGATGGTCTTGGAGAAGATGATGATGATGACAACTTCTTTGAGTCCCGTGACCGGCTTTCAACAGCCATTCCCTTTGACTTGGCATCCTCAGGATCAGACGACGATGATGAATTCGAGGATAGCCGCCTCTCCTTTGTCTCGACCCTTTCCTCAGCCTCCATAAAGAAATTCCAAGGGATTGAGATTGAGGCAGTTTCTGATTCTTTCACCAGCATGGAGGACTATGGCATGTGGATGGCTGAACCTGGTGATATCAAGGAACGTCGAAGGCGTCTCCTTCAAGGCATGGGGTTATCAAGCAATAAGGACCTCCTCAAGCTCAAAAGCGCCAAGATTGTACGAGCCATTTCAAGAAAAGTTGAGACCAGCCAAGATTCCAAACCACCAAAGGCTGAATATTCTCCTGCAAAAGAATTAAATCCAGAACAACAGCCATCAGCTTCACAGCCAATTGTGCTGGTCAGGTCGAGATCAGACGGAGACATACAATATTTTTCTGTGAATACCAAGAAAAGGAAAGAGGAGCTAATTGGTGAAATCTCTAAACAGCGGCTCACTAGGACATTTTCAGGTGTTTTGGCACCGAGCTTAGGAATATGCAAATTAGCTGGTTCGGTTAGAATGTCACACAGAAAGAACACAAGTGGATCGTCAATGCAAAATGGCAGTGATATGTCATCCACATTGTCGAATGGGAATCCTGACGTGGGCTTTGCTTCATTCTTCTTGATAAAGAATTTGGACACTGGAAAGGAGTTCATTGTCAAAGAGTCTAACGAACAGGGAATGTGGAATAAGCTCAGTGATCTTCAGACAGGAAAGCAGCTTACCATGGATGAATTTGAGAAATATGTGGGATATTCTCCTGTTGTAAAGGAACTGATGCGCCGGGTAAATGGTTCAAGAAATCATGATGATGAGAGGAAATTAAACGCAAATTCATATTTGAGTAAAAGCTTCAGAAATAGCAAGAGAAGGGGAGTTGCTCTTTTGAAGAACATAAAAGGAGTAGCACATAGCATGAGCGGAAAAATTATTGATAAAGAACGTGAGCAAACGGCGCCTGAGGAACATCAGAAACCAAATAAGGACTCCTCCAAATGGATTAAAGTCCGCCAGCATGGAAAGTCCTACAAGGAACTCACAGCTATGCACTTGTGTCAGGAAATCCATGCTCATGAGGGCTCAATATGGACCATAAGGTTCAGCTCGGACGCACGCTACCTAGCAACTGCAGGAGAAGATACATTAATTCATATATGGGAAGTGCAAGAATGTGAAGTTATGAATGACTTACACTCTGTTGTTGGTGCTGCAAGTATCTCACCTACTCATCCAATGGCTGGCTCTCTCAGTACCTCCCCTGTTCATCCCATTGCAAGGACCAATTCAGACCGGCCTCCTCTGCCAGAGATGGGACATATGGCATCAGAAAGAAGGAAGAGGGGGAAGGTCTCCCATAAGAAAAAGGGAAACTCAATTCCGGAGTACGTCAATGTACCAGAAACTGTTTTTGCTCTTTCAGAGAAACCAGTATGCACTCTTAAAGGTCACCAGGATGATGTCTTGGACCTGTCTTGGTCAAGATCTCAGGTCAGTTTCCTGCACTTTCATTTCAGTTAACTAAACATGACACAAATTTGTAGCAGGGAGAAAATGAAACCACAGTAATTTTGATAACCCCCCCCCCCCCCCCCCCCAAATTCCAATTTATGTGAAAGTTTTTCCTTTTTAGTTAGTCCCATTTAGTAACAATTTAACCTTAAAACGCCCACTTTACCCTTAATGAGATAATTTATAGCCACACAAACTTTTATGGCTCATTTTAGACCACAAGTTTCAAATACTACATGTCTTTCTTAAACTTCGTGCCCAGTCAAATACTATTACATGAATTGGGACAGTGGGAGTAATATCTACTACTCCATGCGTCCCAATTTATGTGACACTCTTTCCTTTTTAGTCAGTCTCAAAAGGAATAACATCTAATTTAACTTTATAATGCATACTCTATCCTTAATGAGATGATTTATAGCTACATAAATATCTATGACTTATTTTAAACCACAAATTCCGAAAGTCTTTCTTTCTTTATTAAACTCCATGCCCATTCAAACACCGTAATATAAATTGGGATGGAGGCAATATCACTTATTAAAGCATACATACTAACATGCACTATCAAACTTGGATGCAGCTACTTCTTTCATCTTCGATAGACAAGACTGTTCGGCTATGGGATATTGAAACTCAAAGTTGCTTAAAAATGTTCGCGCATAATGACTATGGTGAGATGCCAAATTACATTGTAGCTAGTTAATAGAAGACTTTAAATGATGATTTCTTCCCATCACTTGCATCTATTGAGTTTATGGTTTGGCAGTTACTTGCATACAGGTCAATCCAATGGATGATGACTACTTCATCAGCGGTTCTCTAGACGCAAAGGTTCGGATTTGGAATATACCTGATCGGAAAGTTGTAGATTGGACTGATCTTCATGAAATGGTCACTGCTACTTGCTTCACCCCAGATGGCCAGGTAGTACTGGTAATTGTATTGGAGCATTCACAATTAACTTCTCGCGAAACTAAAACCGACTTCAAGAATGTAGCATAGTTCTTCAATATAAAATGAATTTCTGTTGTTGCATGTTTCTCCTTCTTGAGTAATTGTGTCATTAAAGAACATCATCAAGCCAAACCACATAAAATAATCCCTCTCCCCCCCCCCCCCAAAACACACACACGCAACTATGGCGGTGGGAAATTAGGAGACAAAGAAAAAGAACTATTCCCCCACCCCCACCCCCCACACACACAAAAAAAGGCAAGAGCACAAGGTATGATCTTGAGTATTTTTATGATTCTCAAGGGAAAATGTGAAACAGTATCACTGATATTCCCTTTTTCCTTTCATGAAGGGTGCTTTAATAGGCTCACATAAAGGCAGCTGTCGTGTGTACACTACCTCCGGTAAGTAATGCATCACTTATCATCTTTTATTGATGTGATAATTTCCAGAGGAATGCAGCTGCTGACTTCCAATGTGTGTTTATTCCTCAGAATGCAAACTGGAACAAAAAGACAACATCGACATTCAGCCTAAGAAAAATTCTCAACTCAAGAAGGTCACTGGTTTACAGGTATTTCTCTTTTCTAGAGTTACTACTGTCTAAGTATACAGTCTTCTTTTCCTCAACACCTATGAAAGCTGAACTTGTTTATTTCCAGTTTGCCCCATGGAACCCAGCAGAAGTGCTTATAACTTCAGCTGATTCTCGTATCAGAATTTTTGACGGGTCAGAGATGATCTATAAGTTTAGAGGTATTTTCTCTCTGATATACTCTTTTGGAGAGTTCAAACAACATCCTTGTGTTCTCTAAACCAAGGTTCTATTCTGTGGTAGCATCAGGTTTCCGAAATACAAGCAGCCAAATTGCAGCTTCGTTCAGTTCAGATGGGAAGTATGTCATAAGTGCAAGTGAAGACTCTCATGTCTACATCTGGAAGAGAGAAGAACCTAAGACCCCCACCGGTAAACGTAGAACTTCAGTCTCTGTTCAAGCTCACGAGCGCTTTCAATGCAAAGATGTTTCAGTTGCCATCCCATGGCCAGGTAGTGTAAAGAATGAACCACCACTTGTAGAGATGCACTCAAAAAGGCATTCAAAACGCTTCCTCCCGCCCCCATATCCCACTGTTGGCTCTCCTACAAAAGAAAACCCTGATGTGGCAAATAGTAAAAGACATTTGCCACCTCTACCCATAAAAGTTAATGCATCGGAGAGAGTCCAAAGTAGCCAGGAAGAGGAAGACTTAGCTCAACTTTCTCGGACAGATTCTGGTATTGGTCCCAGTGAATCATTTGTATCAGGTTCTTCATCAACTAGGTTTGGTGATTCACCTTCTATATCTGCATCCAGCAGCTCACGCTCACACTCTTGGTCCTCCTCCTGGTCTCAAGATGGTAGTAACAGCAATGGCAGCAACGTTGTCCAAGCAACAGCATGGGGCATGGTAATTGTGACAGCAAGTTTGGGAGGTGAGATCAGGGTGTATCAAAATTTTGGGCTACCTCTGAAAGCTGGTCGTCAGACCAATCTCTTTAGAGATCTGACATAAATTGTTGTTGAGGGAACAAAGTGAGACCTATATTCTGTTCTTGAGCTTGAAATTTTTCTATAATACTTAGATGTTTAAGACCTAGTCGAGCTCAAGTTACACTGAACAAGGCAGAAGCGATTGGCTTCACAATGTTGATAAGTAAATGGGGAAACGGGTAATTTTTTCCTTTTAGTACCTTTTACATTAGAAAGACCAAGCAGAGATCACAGTGTTCAATGTTCCAAACAATTGAACATTTTAACTTGCAATGTACAATAGCATGCATTTTAACTAGCATTTGCAAAACTTTGTTTTTTTTAACAAGTGTCTCACAGGTTAGCCGTTTCAAGTCACAGATACAAGAGAAAATTCATTGGCACATTTACTTATTTTGGGAACAGATCAATCAACAATCAACCAACTATACCTCAATCCCGTATTAGTTGGGGTCCGCAATATGAATCTTTAGACTATTTTTAGCTGGTCCTTGATCAACTACACCATCATCCTTTATCGGCTAGGGACTAAATATACTTTGTGAAACTCACGTATGACATAACAGATTTAAAAAGAATCTTATAGCATCGCCTGGAAAGGATGATACTAAGCTATCCTTCGGTTTTTTATCAAAACACAAGACAATGCCCTTATGAAATCCAAGGTTAAACTGTTTGAAGAATGAAGAAAGGAATTCTTCTGGGATGTGCGTTTAGGTTATTAGCAAAAGCATACTTTTATTTATTTAATTATATCTCAGCACGCCCTTCACGTGTTGGCCCGATTCTTTTTAATGGGACAAACACATGGAAATTCGAAATGATAATGGATGTTGATAAGACTTAAACCACGGATCTCTGCCTACTCTGTGTGACCATTTTATCTAAAAATTTAAGATGTTGAAAAGAACAAGGTTTTATTTGCTTAATTATGTCTCAACAAAGACGACAACCATTTACCTTTTTATAAATATAAAAAAATGGAGACCATTTACCTAAAGCAACATAACTAGAGATGTTCAGTGATAACTGAATCGAGGATAATTTTCTAACGATAATTGAAGCAAAGATTATCCGATAAAACAAGCAGACGTGAAGAAACATAAATGAAAATACTCATCAAAATATGTAGAAGCTAGTGCAATAACACAGAAATTAGCTGCGCAAAGAAAAGGGCTTTACCCATTTTACAGACTGATTGGTTCTCTTAACTGTCCGCTAATATTGCTTCTGTTGTCGCCCCCAAAATTAAAATGAATCGTGCAATGGCTTCACTATGGAAGAGTAGCGATGGACAGTGAATACAGATTCTTGAATACAGATTCAAGAGGAGAAATTTCAACAACTATCTCTATTTCAAATAGGTTTTTTTCTTCTTTATGTTAATCTCAAATAGTTGTAGGCAGTATATCATCTTATATCTATTCAGACATAATTTGATTGAAGTTAACAAAAAATATTTGGTGTTACGTTGAGAAAGAATATTTGGAACACACACACACACACACACACACACACACACACACACACACACACACACACACACACACACACACACACACACACACACATATATATATATATATATATATATATATATATATATATATATATATATATATATATATATATATATATCTCTTTTACACGACCCCTAAAAACATTAATTAGAAGAGATTTTTTACTATTTTATTCTTATTTATGTCTTAAAATATAATCTATCTTCATTGAATATTTATTCTATTTATGTGTCATCTCCATCTTCAAGAACAATCATTCCTAAGGGTAAAATGAGAAAAAAATAATTAATTTTGTCTAATAATTTGAAATAACTATTTTTAGTAACCATGACTATTAATATGAGACGGAGGGAGTATTATTTTGCCTGAAATACTCCTCCAAAAATATCCTTTTGCTCTATCCCAAGTATCTTTATGCTACTTATTTGTTATTTGCAATTACTTATGGCAAATGTGAAACTTTTGTAGTCACTCGGTTTCAATTTAATTGTCACACTTTTCTTATTAGTTCATTTCAAAAAATATATATTTAAATATTTAAAAATAATTTAACTTTAAACTTTATATTTTATCTATTTTTACCCTTAATGAGAAGTTTTTATAGTCACACGAAACTTTTGCCCCGTAAATTTTTAGGAGCGTAATAACTAATTAAAACGGAGGGAGTATTATTTAAGACTAAACGGACTACACATTTTTTAATTGTGATCAGATTTTCTTTTTTTTTATTATCAACTTATTTACCCTTCTAATTCAGAGGTCTAAGATCCACTAGGCATGTAGAAATGTTCGCCTAAAAAAGTTCAGGAATAATTAGTCAATTAAAAAGCTTTTCACAATTGAAAAACATGAAAATTTTGTTTTTCTCGAAACAAGTCTATAAGCTTTTGAAAAATGTAATATTAAAGGCCTAATAAAGGGGGGGGGGCACGCAAACTTTTCCACGGCTTATGCACAGGGTGTTAATAAAAACCGAACCAAACCGAAAACTGAACTAAACCGATTAAAAAACTTATACTTTTAGATTAAGTTTGATTTTGATTTTGAATTTTAAAAACCGATCAAATTTGGTTTGATTTTGATTTTAATAAAAAAATAACCGAAAAAATCCGAACCAAACCGACTATAGAAGTAACTATTTAAATTTATTATCACACCTATATATATGTATATTTTATACAAAGTTTCTAAAATTTTATGGTTCATATTAGTCGTATGTATTTTTAGTCTAGTTTTTTACTATTATAATAATCTAATTCTTTGTCTTTACATTCTAGTTTGATTGATAGTTTTCTTTTGCTAAGTACAAGAATTTATTTCATGTTGGAAATAATTGATTTTTAATTGAATACTTAAATTATTCATCACTATTTGATTCAATTATCATCAATATATCTTGGTAAATGATAGATTTATCAAAGAGCAATTGGTTTGATAGTGTTACGTTGAAAATGTAATCTCCGGAATATGTGTTTGGTATTGTATGTCTCATATTTAAGAAAAAAATCCAATAAATAACCGAAAAAATCGACAAAAAACCGAATCGATAAAAAACCGACTTAAGTGGTTTTGTTTGGTTCAAATATTTGAAGAACCGACTTACTTGGTTTGGTTTCATTTTAGGGAAAAATCGAACCACAACAAACTTTGTTACGACGTCGTATGACCGATTTCAAATTTGAATTCTTACACAGCGGCATGGTTCCAGAATTCACCTCCCAATCTGCAAAGCAGAAGAAATAGCAGCTTAGAACAAACGAAGCTCCATGCCTATAAATTTCCGAAAATCGATCATATTGTTCTCTTTTCTCAACTTTTAAAAATACAGAAATGAACTCTCCTATGAGTTACGCTATTGACGATAAGGACCTAGACGACGCCGCATTATGGGCGGTGATCGACTCCGCCGCCGCCGCCGCCTCACTTGCTGCCTCCTCCACCACCACTGTCTCCAAATACCGCAAAACTCTACCTTACAATCACTCTCCAATTCGACCTCTTCACATTCCAAATCCTTCTCCGCAGTCTAATCCTAGAAACTTCCAGAATCATCACCGTGACGGTGAGGTACTAAATCACCGACCACAAAAAATCTCCAGGTCAAACACTAACTGCGTTTCGGAACTGAACGAGACGAGTCCGAAACCGATGGCGGTAGTAAAGCACGTGCAGCGCACGCCGAACGTGACTAATTATTCGTCGCCGCCAGTGACGAGGAAGTCCCCGGTTCTGGTTCCGGTATCGCAATAACAGTCCGACTGGATCGGAAAGTTCTCCAGACAGAGATGGCATCATGAGGCATAGCTTGGCCGGTCAGTTTCCATCTGTTTCTCTGTTCAAGGAGTATCAAAATGCAGCTATGGCGGTAAAATTCATCAATTTTCATTTTATTTAATCATATTTGTTCAATTTCGTGTAAATTTCGTGGAGTTGGTATTGCGTATATCATTAGTTCAGCAAATTGTCTAGATATATTAATTTAGCTAGAGAGTTATGGCATGATAAACATAGGAGTCAGGATTTTAAGTTTATGGGTTCTGATCTACCCTCGGGATTCATAGCTTTCTTAATTACTGGGTCGCAATTAGATATTATACATATTGAATGAATTTTCTAACAAATACAGAATGTAAGTAAAAACTACTGATGATAAATGATGTCATCGATCTGAAATTTAGCATGAATTTGCTATTTTATCTGTTGTTATGCGAGTATAATCTATTAATTCATAGTATGTATTATAACTACTTTTCGAATGTAGATGCAAGTTGTAACTTTGCTTTCTGCTCATTGAGCTATTTCAATGTACTTGAGGAGAAAGCTTTATAAGTGTTTCTGTTTTCTCTTGTTTGATCCTTGTCTTTGCCTATTTTGCATTTATGATACTAGTAAGGTGTATGCTATTCGTAGATTTATAAGGTTTCGTTTCCATTTTTCCATGATTTTATTTTGTTGGTGAGACTTGTCTCATCCCCTTATTGAACAGTATGCTTCTTTTGACATCGGAAGAAATGTCATCTCTTGTTCTCTATAGTCTTGTGATTTCAAATTATCTCTAATGGTTAATGGAAGGACGTCAGCCACTTAAACAACATTGATATTTGATTATAAATAAAAGAAAGCCGAATCAATGAAAACTTTGGAACAAAGATAGTAGAGCATTAACAGGAATTGATAGTGCATAATAGCTTCTTTCTCAATGTCGTTGTAACTTGTAACTAGTAACTTGACTTAGCTTTATGTTCATTGATCTATTCCAATGCACTCTAAGTGAAAGCTCTTAAGTGTTTCTCTCTTCTTGTTCATGAACTTTGCCTTCACCTATATTTCTTTAGCATATTAATAAGATATATGCATTTGCAGAATTTTCTTAGGATTCATTCCAATTTTTCCATAGTTTGATTTTCTTGGCGATAGACTTGTCTTATTTTCTCTTTGAACATTATGCTTCTTTGATGTGAGAATGCACGGGAGAAAAATCTATTATTGATATTCTGTTTTAATTATAATACAATGAGTCCTATTTATACAATACATATCATACTCCTATTCTATGTATGACTAGGACTAATTCATATTATTTACATAACTATCTAAGGTCTCATTTGTTTGCACTTAATGGAGGTCTGAATCTTAATTTTTCAGATCTCAGACATTAAGTGCATTTGTTTTTAAAGTCTAAGTTGCTCTGACACGGGTGCGGGTGTCCGACACGGGTGCGGATCTAGAGGTCGGATCCTTTGAGATGAAAATTTTTAGATTCGGGGATACGAATCCTAGAACCGATACGGGTGCGGGGATCCGACTAAAATTAATTCAAAAATAAAAATATCTCTACATTATGAGAAACTTTATGGAATACTTACCTATAACTTGTATTGTGTGGATTTTTATTCTCAAGTTGCAGGCACGATTTCTTGATTTTCTTCCATTCTCATATTCTCCTACAAGTTAGTGGTTACACAAAGTATATTAAAAAATAATAAATATCATATAATTACATAAGTAAAAGAGTTGGATATATAAAGATAAAGAAAATTGAAAACATACCTTTTAGGCTTTTACTGTTTTTGTCGAAGAACATGACCTTGATAAGAACATAGAATGTGCCATACACTGTAAAGGGGTGTTACTCTTATTCCACCTAACAACAAGAATTTCTTGAATTGTATAAAAAAAGTCTGATTGCCCGACAATAAGATCTTTTCCCTCTTGTTCAAAGATAATTACTTTCACCTTTTCGATCATTGTATCCCACATATCATAAACAAGATGTAACTTTGGAGCATCAAGATCGGCACTTCTAAGCATAGACACAATTGGTTCGGTAAACTTTAAAAAGTACTCAATCTTATCCCACCATTCGTCATTCATTACAAGGGATTTAATTTCACGCGTTTTAGCTTCAATCACTTTATCTCCCTTATAGTTTCTCCAATCATCATCCATTACCATTCTTTCCAAAGATGCTTTCACTTGATGAACACGACTAGTCAAGACAACATGAGATGCAAATCTCGTTTCGGCAACTTTCAACAAAGACAACGCTGAATGCTTTTGAAAAAGAGCATGAGCCATATCATGATTCAACACAAAAATTTTTAAGCTACTAACTTCACCAATCAAATCTAAAATCCATTTGCAATTTATAAATTGAGTTGATTTTTTGGAAGGTTGGCACATGCTTTTTAGTGCAAGGTTCAAACAATGAACAACACATGGTGTCCAAAATATATGTGGATAAGTTTGCTCAACCGTAGAACCGACAAGCTTCATATTACTTGCATTATCAGTGATAACTTGAACAACATTACTTGCACCAACTTCCTCAATTGATTTAATGAACAAATTAGCTATATATTCTCCACCCTTCACAACGCCACTTGAATTGATTGATTTTAAAAATATTGGACCACCACTAGAAGCCGCCATTATGTTTATCAATGGTCGCCTCTTAATATCCGACCATCCATCGGAACAATTAGACAACCCTTTTCTCTTCCATGCATCCTTAATAGGTTGCAATTTTCTATCAATATGAACTTTTTCTTGAGCTAAAAGGGTAGTTCTTAACCTATTGTTCGTTGGCGGAACATAACCGGGTAAAGAAGTCTTTGCCAAAAACTCTGAATACTTTCTAAAATAAGAAGACTTGGCAAAATTAAAAGATAAACCTGAAGCGTAGAACATGCGGGCTACCATTTTGTCAGTGATGTTTCTATTCTCAATGCCGAATGACTTCTCTAGAGCTACAACGTTTGAACCTTTTCTTTTTTTAAAATGCGATAAATCCGACCCTTCAGGAAGCGATACGTAATTCGACTTTTTCCTCGCATCAAGTTGTACATATGCTTTTTTATTTTCAGCTTCTTCATGTTCTTGCTTCAAAGCTTCACAAACTTCTTTGCTTATCTCTTTACATATTTGAACACCTTGACTAGAGATTTTTAACAAATGAGCTTTGACTTTAGAATATGATCCCGTAACTCTTTTGTTACAATAGTTACATGACCATATTCTATTTCCACCACCATTTGGAGTAAGTGAAAGAACTTTGACATGGTTCCAAAGAGGTTTATCATCAAAGTCGGAGCCTACACTTTTTATTGGCCTTAACAAACCTTTCCCCTTTTGATTTGCTGTTGAGGAGGTAGAAGAAGACATTTTTAAGAGCTAAATAAAATGGTAAAGAAGAAGATGAAGATGCAGCAAAATGGAATGGACTTTGGAGGCAGTAGGCGTTTGGAATGGTAAACAAGATGAAGGCAGCAGGCGGTTGGACTTTTGAGGGACTTTGTTTGGTGAGAAAATACTTTTGAAACGAATTAGTAGCCTTATGGGTCACTTTTGTACTTTTGGGGGGGAAAACCAACGGTGGGGGAACAACTAAATAAACATATATTAAATAGACTAATGCTAATGTGATTTATAGACTAACACATATACTAACACATATAGACTAACGCATATACTAACATTAAATAGACATTTATTAATGTGATAAATGTGATTTATTTAAGAATAATATCATCGTAGTGCCGTATGCCTTATTAATAGATAACTAGATAAATCTATATTTTAGCCCTAATCAAATATATAATTAAACTTTGTGCAATTCGTTATATCAAAACCTATACTAATGAAATGAAATAAATGTCATTAATGGTTAACTGGATATATCGTAATGGTTAACTGAATAAAGTTAAGTTGTAGTCCCGAACAAATATGTGATTAAACTTTGTGCAATTCGTTATATCAAAACCTATACTAATAAAGTGAAATAAATGTCATTAATGTTTAACTGGATATATCGTAATGTCATTAATGCCCTAAATATATCGTAATATTTTATTAATGGTTAACTGGATAAAGTTAAGTCGTAGTCCCGAAGAAATATGTGATTAAACTTTGTGCAATTCGTTATATCAAAACTTATACTAATAAAGTGAAATAAATGTCATTAATGGTTAACTGGATATATCGTAATGTCATTAATGCCCTAAATATATCGTAATGTTTTATTAATGGTTAACTGGATAAAGTTAAGTTGTAGTCCCGAAGAAATATGTGATTAAACTTTGTGCAATTCGTTATATCAAAACTTATACTAATAAAGTGAAATAAATGTCATTAATGGTTAACTGGATATATCGTAATGTCATTAATGCCCTAAATATATCGTAATGTTTTATTAATGGTTAACCGGATAAAGTTAAGTTGTAGTCCCGAAGAAATATGTGATTAAACTTTGTGCAATTCGTTATTTCAAAACTTATACTAATAAAGTGAAATAAATGTCACTTTGTGCAATTCGTTATTTCAAAACTTATACTAATAAAGTGAAATAAATGTCATTAATGGTTAACTGGATATATCGTAATGTCATTAATGCCCTAAATATATCGTAATATTTTATTAATGGTTAACTGGATAAAGTTAAGTTGTAGTCCCGAAGAAATATGTGATTAAACTTTGTGCAATTCGTTATATCAAAACTTATACTATTAAATGAGATTTTTACTAATGGTTAACTGGATATATCGTAATGTCATTAATGCCCTAAATATATCGTAATGTTTTATTAATGGTTAACTGGATAAAGTTAAGTTGTAGTCCCGAAGAAATATGTGATTAAACTTTGTGCAATTCGTTATATCAAAACTTATACTATTAAATGAAATAAATGTCATTAATGTTTAACTAGATATATCGTAATGTCATTAATGCCCTAAATATATCGTAATGTTTTATTAATGGTTAACTGGATAAAGTTAAGTTGTAGTCCCGAAGAAATATGTGATTAAACTTTGTGCAATTCGTTATATCAAAACTTATACTATTAAATGAGATTTTTACCCACTTGATTTTATAGGAAGAACAAATAATTCATATTCACTTTAACTAATATAAATGAAGTGTTCTTAAATGCTCTAATTCTTGATTTGGTTTCTAAAATTCGCGATTATTCTTCTTTGACATTTTTCTAAATTATTTTAGTTCATTCTCAAATAATGTGATTTACAATTACCATTACAATATGTGTCACAAATCACAACATAGCATATAATGGAGAACAAAGGGGTCAATTTTATTATGTACAATTTATAAATTTTTCTAGGCTTCGCGCGATCATGTTCTATCAAAAAAATAATATGCTAATTAATAGAGAAAAAATATTTATAAATAGTATTATTAGGTTAATTAATAGAATTTGTTTATTTAGAGTAAATACTTATTTGTAATATATATGAAGTTTACTCACATAAAAAAATGTGTGCCTTTAAAGCATAAAAAAAGAAAATTTAGTTTACAATTAAATAATTGTTTATTATTTTGATTAAAACTCTAATTATTTTGGTACTCTAATTATTTTGGTACAACTAAAACTCTAATTTTTATAAACTTAAAACTTTTGAATATAATATTTGTAATATTTATCTTATAAACTAACGTGGAAAAATATTATAATATATGTATCAATTAACAGACTAGTTCTCCTAATTAGTTTCTAGGTGTTCTTCTTCAGTCGTTCTTCTCTGCGCCTTTCTTCAGTCCTTCTGAATCATCTTCCCCAACAAAATCTTCTCCTTGTCTCTGGTTTTTTCCGGTACAACACACCCATTCGAGCCCTTCCCAATATGCCTCAGTCCAGTAATCCACCCATCAACAACTTCTCTGCCCTAACAACAAAAACACAGAGCTCTTGATTTCAGAAACTTGCAGCATGGAAACTCAAAGATTGACCAAGACAAAAAGCTTAAAAGGAGACAAAAGGACTAGTATAAATTACTACATAGCAGCGAAATTGAAGGTATTTCGTTTTCCATCTCTTCAAATCTTTACTTAGGGAAATCAATTCCCCAAATTTTTGGTCAACGCACCCGAACTAGTCTGACCGGATCCGACACAGATTCCACACCCTTACCCGTGTCAGTGTCGTGTCGACACCGGTACGACACCGAAATTGCCGTGTTGGAGCAACTTAGTTTAAAGTCGGAATCTTAATTATTCAGATCTTAATCATTAAGTGTGTTTGTTTTTTTTACTTCACAACCACTTAATGGGTCTGAATAGGTCTGTATGATTAAAATCTATAACAGAGACTTAATTTCATTAAGATGCTATCATCCACATTCATTATTAACTGTCACCGCCGCCAACCATTATCAACCACCACCATGCCACCCACCACCACCATACTCAACCACCACCACCACCACCACCATACTCAATCACCACCACCATCATCTTCAATCATAGCCACCAATATCGACTACCATCACCCACCATCCCCACCACCATCATTTCAACGACAACCAACACTCATCCACCTCAACTACCACAACTAACCATCCCATCACCATCAACAATCATAGCCGGCACTACCTATCATTATAAACTACCACCACCCACCGCCACCTTCCTCAATCACAACTACCACCACCATCCGTCATTACTAACTATCACCACCCACCACCACCATCCTCAATCATAATAGCCACCACTACCAATTACCACTAGTTACTACCCTAAACCACCACCATCAACCAAAACTACCACCAACTGCCGCATCTAGTCGGGATTCACAAGCACCACCGTTAGCCATCACCATCAGCAACTACCATAGAATATTAGATTGATTAGCATTTTAATTGAATTTTATGTTTATTAATTTTCAAATAAAGATAAATTGCCTACATTCAGATGTTAAAAATCAAACAGTCATAATCATTTAGTATTCAGATCTTAATACACATTTTAATATTCATATGTGTATTCAGATTCTGATGTCTTAATCTTAATACACATCTTGATATTCAGATGTGTATTCAGATTCAGACGTCTTAATCTTAAAAAAAATAAATGAGGCCTAAGTTGGATTTGCATGCATACAAATCATATGTACCGAGTTTGTTACATATGTAACTAATACGAGTATCAGTAAGGTATTTGGTGAAAATATCTGCAAGCTGATCATTTGACTTCACAAACTTTGTAGCAATATCTCCTGAGAGTATCTTTTCTCTGACGAAGTGACAGTCAATCTCAATGTATTTAGTTCTCTCATGGAACATCGGATTTGATGCAATATGAAGGGCAGCTTAATTATTACACACAAGTTCCATCTTGCTGATCTCACCAAATTTCAACTCATTAAGCAAATGTTTGATCCAAACTAGCTCACATGTTGCCACAACCATTGCTTGATAATCTGCTTTTGCACTAGACCGAGCAACCACATTTTGTTTCTTGCTCTTCCAAGACACCAAATTTTCTCCTACTAAAACACAATATCCAGACGTAGAACGTCTGTCAGAAGGTGATCCTACCCAGTCAGCATCTGAGTACCCAATAATTTGCCCATGGCCTCGATCTTCAAACAATAGTCCTTTGCCTGGAGCTGATTTTATATATCGAAGAATCCGAACAACTGCATCCCAATGACTATCACAGGGAGAATCCAGGAACTAATTTACCACGCTCACAGGAAAGGAAATGTCAGGTCTAGTCACCGTGAGGTAATTTAATTTGCCAATCAGCCGCCTATATCTTGCAGGATCGCTAAGCGGCTCCCTCTGTCCTAGTAGAAGTTTAGAATTCGGATCCATATGAGTGTCAACAGGTCTACAACCTGTCATTACTGCCTCCTCAAGAATGTCTAAGGCATACTTCTGTTGTGAGATTACAATACCTGAGCTAGACTAAGCGTCCTCAATACCTAGAGAATACTTTAATCTGCCTAGATCCTTAGTCTGAAAGTGCTGAAAGAGATGTTGCTTCAACTTAGTAATACCATCCTGATCGTTGTTGGTAATGACAATATTATCAACATAAACCACCAGATAAATACTGAGATTTGAAGCAGAATGCCGATAAAACACAGAGTGAACAACTTCACTACGAGTCATGCCAAACTCCTGAATAACTGTGCTGAACTTACCAAACCAGGCTCGAGGAGACTGTTTTAGACCATAGAGGGACCGGCGCAACCGACATACAAGGTCACTAGACTTCCCCCTGAGCAACAAAACCAGGTGGTTGCTCCATATAAACCTCATCTTCAAGATTACCGTGAAGAAAAGCATTCTTAATGTCCAACTGATAGAGAGGCCAATGACGAACAACAATCATAGATAGAAAAAGGCGGACTGAAGCTATTTTAGCCACGGGAGAGAAAGTATCACTGTAATCAAACCCAAATATCTGAGTATACCTTTTGGCAACAAGACGAGCCTTAAGTCGATCAACCTGACCATCTGGACCAACTTTGACTGCATACACCCAACGACAACCAACAGTCGATTTACCCGAAGGAAAAGGAACAAGCTCCCAAGTACCACTCGTATGTAAAACAGACATCTCGTCAATCATAGCATGTCGCCAAGACTTAGGGATAGAAACAAAGGACAAAGATGATACAAATGCACAATGGGGTGATGACAGACGATGGTAACTTAAACCGACATAATGAGGATTATGATTAAGTGTGGACTGTATATCTTTCCGTAGTGAAATTGGTTGACTAAGAGAAAACAAGTCCGCACTATTAGTAGGGTCAGGTGCAGGACGTGAATCAGTTGGGCCTGATGCTGGGCGCGGACAACGATGATAAGTGAGGAGTGGTGGAGCTGTAGAAGGTTGAACTAGACTAGGTGGTGGAACAGGAGCTATAAGTGGTGGAGCTGCAACTGGAGCTGTAGGTGGTGAAGCTGGAGTTATAGAGGAAGATGAATGGGAGATACTAACTGAATCTCCAAAAAATGAAACTGGTAACACCTCAGAAATATCTAACTGATTACTTGCATCTGTGAAGTATGATTAGTTTTCAAAGAAGGTAACATCAGCAGACATAAGATACTGCTGGAGGTCACGAGAATAGCATCGATATCCCTTTTGCGTTCTCGAGTAACCCAAAAATACGCATTTAAGAGCACGAGGAGCTAACTTATCTTTTTCTGGAGTAAGGTTATGAACAAAGCAAGTGCTCCCAAAGACACGGGGTGGAAGAGAGAACAAAGGTAAGTGGGAAAACAGGAAAGAGAGTGGAATTTGATTCTGGATGGCTGAAGATGGCATACGATTAATAAGATAGCAAGATGTAAGAACTGCATCCCCCCAAAAGGGCAACGGAACATGAGATTGTATGAGTAGGGTACGAGCAGTTTTAATAAGATGTCTATTCTTTCTTTCAGCTACCCCATTTTGTTGGGATGTGTATGGACAAGATGTTTGATGAATAATCCCATGAGAGTTCATAAACTGTTGAAATGGGGAAGACAAATACTCTAGGGCATTATCACTACGAAATGTGTGGATAGAAACCCCAAATTGATTTTGAACTTCAGCGTGGAAGGTCTGGAAAATAGAAAACAACTCAGATCGGTTTTTCATCAAAAATATCCAGTGCACCTGAAATAATCATCAATGAAACTGACAAAGTAGCGGAATCCCAAGGTAGAACTGACCCGACTAGGACCCCAAACATCTTAATGGATTAAAGTAAAAGGTGACTCTATTCGATTATCAAGACGCCGAGGAAAATGAGAGCGGGTATGCTTACTGAGCCGACATGACTCACACTCTAGAGTGGACAACTGAGATAAACCAGGTACCATTTTCTGAAGTTTTGACAAACTTGGATGTCCCAACCGTTTATGTAATAAATCTGGTGAATCAGTAATAGGACAAGTTGTTGAACGAAGACAAGATGTGAGTCTATGTGATTTTGCAAGGATAAGGTAATAAAGTCCATTTGATTCACGTCCGATACCAATGATCCATCCTGTATTGTGTTCCTGTATAAAAACAAGATCATCAAGAAATAAAATAGAGCATTTAAGTGATTTGGCTAAGCAACTAACGGCTATGAGATTAAAAGGACTCTCGGGAACATAAAGAACTGAATCTAAAGGTAAGGAAGGAAGTGGACTTGCTTGACCTATTCCAGTTGCCACGGTTTGAGACCCGTTGGCCATCATGACTGTTGGAAGAGATTGAGAACATGAAATAGTAGTGAAAAGAGATTTATTACTAGAAATGTGATTAGATGCATCTGAATCAATGACCCAAGACTTGGAGGTTGAAGATTGGGAGACACGAGTCACGCTACTACCTGTTTGAACAACGGAAGCTATCTCTGAAGATGTTTGTTTACATGCTTTGTACTGAAGGAACTCAATATAATATGATAAAGAAACCATCTGGATTGGATTCAATGCATTGGATCCAACGGGTTGTGAGTCAAAGGCTTCTGATACGAATGACATTATAATTTTCACGCGGGTGGAAAAATCAGAAACCCTTCTGAAATCACTGTTCACGCCGGAAAAATATAAAGTGGTCAGAATTTTGTGTAACTTGGATGGGTAGGCTCGGAATTTCCTTGCGAACAATCTGTCCCAAAGAAAATTTTCAAAAAAGTGACCGGAAAGGGCCCCACGCGCCGGCACGTGACGTCGGAACTTCGTCGGAAAATTTTCTTCCGGCGGCGCGTGGGAGCGCGTGGAGGGTTCTCTGACGGAGATTTTTTATGGGTTGGTCGCCGAAGGCCAATCTACTTCGTGGTGGTGTTGGTTTTTGCACAACACTAACGAAAAGTGGCTTTTTACTTACGGCAGACTTGTGTTTGTCGGAAAAAGACTTACAGTTGATTGATTTCTCTTTCCAGAGTCGCTGGAATTTATGCACAACGATAAATCTCTCACGATTATTCTGATACCATGTGAGAATGCACAGGAGAAAAATCTATTATTGATATTCTGTTTTAATTATAATACAATGAGCCCTATTTATACAATACATATCATACTCCTATTCTATGTGGGATTAGAATTAATTCATATTATTTACATAACTATCTAACATTTGACATCAGATGCAATCTCATCGCTTGTTCTCTATAGTCTTGTGATATCGAGTTTTCGTTAATGGCAATGGAAGTATTCAGCTTCCTAAACAACATTGGAATTTGATAATAATTGAAGAAAAATTGAATCAAGAGAAACGAAATACGGTAGTAGAGAAGTACAAGCAATTGATGAGAACAGTATTTTTGTACTAAAGTGATCAGCATATCGTTGTGGGAAAAATCTTCAAATTTCAAGGAAAAAACTATCTTCTAGAAATCTGTGCAATATCTGCACCTTTAATAAAATAGCCTGTGACAACTCACCTTCAAGATAAATAGAACTATACTGCCTGTCAGTTTCTGTTAACATCTATAATCAGCATTTACTGCTGTTGTTTTGTCCTAAAGTTTTGTGTATGCATGAATATGGTTTCATCAGCACTTAAGCAAATAAACATTTCACAGATTCTCGAGAAAAGTGACTACACTATGATTTCTGGAAATCCCTTCATAAAAAAGGCTGGTAAGTTATCAGGCTTGGGTCATTGGTTCTTCTACTCTCAGCTAACTTTTATTGCATAAACAGCATCATACTTGTGCAGGTTGGAGGAAGATATCCTTTTACTTCAATCTATCATATGAAATTAAAGACAAGACCATCGAGTTTGATGAGAACCGTAATGTCCTGCATGCTGAATTTATAGTTCGGGCATATATGCAGTATGTTCTTTTGATTCGCTCACTCTTCCTATTGAAACATGTTGCTTTGCTATATTCTTTTCAGCTTGTTCCATTTTGCCCTTTCTTTGGTTTGTTCCTAGGGGTGGTAGGTTCTCAGATGGATGGGGTTCATGTGAGCGGCGGGAGAAGAAGTTTCTAAAACCAAATCATGACATTCCCAGCACAGCAGAAACTAGAGCCAAAAATAAAGCATGTCAGGTACATAAATATCCTATCTTAGGAACCCTATAAATGATAAGTTGTTTGTCCTCGATTAATTCATTTTATTAGTTCTTGGTCTTGCTCACTGCTTATTGTGTAGGTGGAGCAATTTCTATAATGATTTTAGGCTTTACTGCTGTCAACTGCCTGCCACTCCATCTTACAATATTTTGGGGTGAATTCATTGTTCTTTGTGAGTAGGGTTTCTGGTGTTGTTTCATCCATATAAGTTGCATCGATCAGCTAGAAAAGTAAAACTGCTTTGAGGCCTATTTCAGTTTTCTGGGCTCGCGTGATGCTATCAAGCCTAACAGTGTCACTTTGAGTCGCTGTCTAGCCTGAACTTAGTAGTAGTCTAGATATGCGCAGAGCCTAAACGTATGGCTGTTTGTGTATTTCCCAGCTTCGGTTTTGCCTTTGTCACAAATAGAGATGGATTTACATATAGTTCGGTTCTACAATGTTATACTGCTTTTAAGTCACTTGTTTTTAATTTGCTAACTGGAGCACTATTTCTAGAGTCAGATAGTCTACACTGTCCGGCTCTATATCTCTGTAGTTCATCCTAACAAATATGAAATTCTTGCAACACCTTAATTCTATGTCTGTATCAGGTTTCTGTATAACTAAGCATGTCTTGTGAGTTTGACAAAAGACAGTGTGAAATCCCTTAGGATCACCCTTTCCTACTTTCCGTTCCCATAGGAAAGTTGAACTGTGATCTGTTGCTAAACCAATTAAATGGCACAAAGTAGTGGGGGATATGAAGAAGAATATAGAAGCTTTTTATCAGTGTTCTTTTTTCCCAATCATGCAGGCATTGTGCATATTGAAAGTGCATGGTCCGTGACATATCTTCCTTATCCTTGTTCGTGTTCTTGTTCTTGCCAGTCATCTTTATTTGTACCATTCACTTTCTGCTGTTTGGACTATTTGTTCCTTTTAATAATCATCAATTTCGTATTATTATAAAATTAGTTTGTTAAAGAGACTCAATGAGTGTAAACATTTACAGGACTTGCTTGGAATTGGAGAATATCGACCTGGTGTGAGCCAGAGTAACCGGTAGAACAATCAAAACAGTAACTTCCTCCATACCCGAGTCATTTGTAGTTCCATTAATCAAGACAGAATACTCATTATAACAAGTCTCCTCCTAACAGAAGGTTCACTCAACCCCAAACCTGATATTGGGTAATATGAAAAGCCATGGAAACAAGTATAGAAAGAAGTTGTATAAACTGTAGTACACACCTAGTGTGCTTGTAACATCTAAAGCCTATCCTGTACTTTGACTTATTATATATTTTTTTTTCTCACTTCATTCTCTCCTTAACGCGACACCAACTTTCAATCTTGGTGACCCCGTGTGTAATAATACACCAGGCTGCGGCATGGGCTGATAATACACTATTGCTATACTTTTCCAAGTTTGATAATATGAAAAGACATTTCTGTTTGGCATTTTATACCATAAATTGACAGTTAGCTTGTCTTCATCATCTACTAGCAGATGAGCTTGCCATACCTTTTGACCCAAAATGTCATTTTTTGTTTTTAAGCGGCAATGTGAAAATGGGCAAAGGACCTAATAGCACTGTAAGTAGAATATTTTTAACATCTGACACACCGACACTAGCTCTGGTTAAATTAGATGTATATTTCGAGTATTGTGTATATTATTGTGATGGTGATACTTCTATTAATGATCTCCGTTGACATCGCCGTTCTTGAAGAATGTGATCTATGATCCACAGTAGCTTCTTAAAAAATGAAAAGTCTGTCAAGGAAGTTTAGATACACGGGTATGTATATAGACTTCTTTTGTATTTTCTTCCTATTAAATTACTTAACCATGTAAATTGATTAATTTAGTATAAATATCTGGGGTGTGGGTAAATTTTTACTGTTTCACTCAGGGCTAGTTAGTCCCATTTGAATTATGTTATATTCATATGATCGAGTATGTCAGTGCATTAATTTCTCAATTGGATGTGTATGTCTTGACTTTCTAAGAGTTAATTCATTACTTATTATTTATCTTTGTATTTTCTAATTTTTTGTCCTCTCATATACAACAACAACCACTCAATATAATCTCACTACTGGGATCTGGGAGGGTAGTGTGTACGTTTTTAGTAAAAGTTTTTAATAATGGTCCGGACTGTTCTCCGACACCTACCCATTTACATTTTTTCCCCCTTTCTCTTTTCATATGATTGACAATTATTTTCTTGGATGCTTTACTTTGACCTCATACTAGGCAAAAATCCTGTTCAAACCACAAGCTCTTATTTCTTTTCCATTTACCTGTCGCCCTTAAACTCACTTTCAATATAATGAATACAAATTTTAATTCTCACTTTAATAACTGTGTGAACTTTGACTAGCAAAGCATAGTTAGTCTTAAATTGGGGTAAAAAGGGCTGTTATACCTTGATAGCAAATGTAAGGATTTTGTAATTATGATGACACAATATGGTTTAATAATGATTGTTGGATTCTACCAAGAAGTTTCATAAAAATAGAAAGGGAGTGCAACTATGTGGGATCTATAATAATAAAGTGTAACTATATTAATTGCACTAACACCGTCAAAGAGTGTTATGAGATAAATTAAAATTCTCGTGTCCAAGCACTAGAAATGAAGAAAGCGTATCCCCTATAATGAGCCCTATGCTATGCAAATTAAACTTAGTCAGGTCAGTGTGTTTTTAGATGCCGAATGGTTAAAAAACTATATTGCACTAACCGTGGCCCTCAGACTCATAAGACAGGGTGTGAAGGTTGAAGACCAAGTTACATTTCTTTCGAATATATATATACTGTACTGCCATTAGTTCCAGTTCCAGCACATTCTTATAATTCTTGTCCTTTTACTTTTCTTTTCTTGTCCAGAGAAAGAGAGTATGTAAACCAGTGGAGATGACAGTTTTTTATTTCTCTCAAATGACCTCACTCTCACTGTCCCCTTCTCACCAATTTTAGTCTTTAAAGCCATCAGTCTCTTCAAACCAGTAGTCAAGTTAATCTATGGCTCAACAGGTACGTACTTCTTTGTCCTTAATTTTTTTTTAATTCTTTCCTTATTTTTCTTCCTATTACATTAGAGGAAAGTGAGATCGTGAGAATCCAACTGACGCCTATTATATAAATGACTCTCACCGGTACTACTAGACTGTAACTCGTAGTGGCTCCTTGTCCTAAGTTCCCCCTCCTTAGCATAAAAAATGGGATTCCTTCTGCTTTTATGTTTGAGCTCATCTGGTTTATTTATTGAATATGGTATTATCTTGTGGATTTGATCATTCTTGTGTTTTTTGTTGTTACCTTTTAATTTGGAAGTTAATTAAAAATTTTGATTCTGCAGGAAGAAGGATGGCCACTTGGACTGCAGCCATTGAATGTGAGAGCTGGGCAAGTCAGAAACCGTGGATTTAATGGATCACTTTCCTTCAATACTTTGATCACTGGTTCTCCTTCCTCTTCCACTGATTCTTCTTCTGATCTTGATACTGAGGTCTCTATTTTTTCATATAAATTAAATTTAGCTCCTTTTTATATAGAATATTCTCTACATCCAAAATTAGAAAATAGTAGATGTAAATTTGGTTGGTTGAGGATACAATTAGTAATGGAGCCACCATATTTACTAAGAGGGGATTCAACATACTTCTACTATGTATACATAAAAATATAAGTCTCGCTTTATATATAGTATAATTTTTCGGCGAATGATAGTATATATGAATTCCTTGTGCTCCCTTGCTCCGTCTCAAAATACATCAATAATAGAGCAAAGAGGAAGATATGTAAATGTGCCATTGCTTTTTTTTTCTTTTCTATTATTTAATCATCCAAATATCAGGATTTTACTAGTTTAATTAATCCGGATTCTTGTCAAATAAGTCTATTAAATTATAAAAAGGTAAAAGCATATGCTATCACATATTTATCTATTTCTGAGTTTCAAAATTAAATTTTTTAATTAAGGATAGAACTATCTCATTCTTTTCGTGTGCTGATTTTTCCTTTATGCATGCATCATGTTATATATATTGCTATAATGCCTTTTTCTTGCATCACTATGGGGTCAATGTCTTATCAAAAGTGGGATGGGGAAGCACTTTACTCTTTACACATGGCCTTTCAATTATTATGTTTCCCAGTCTGACTCAGGTTCAGAAAGAAAAAGAGTTTCTTCTAATAATTTAAACAGACAAATATCTCTTTCTTTTTATCTTTCTTTTCTTTAATATAGATGAATTTCATAATCAAGTAATGGACCGACCATAAAGTCAATATTCTACAATTGAATAGAACTTTGCATGCTTGCTTTGAGCCACACTGCGGAGACGAAATTAGGAATTTTCTCAGTGTTTAAATTTGAAGTGAAAATAATTCTTCGATAAAGGGTATTCAATATATATTTTTTAATTCTAAAATCTAATATTTTACCTGTATATATAGTGTAAATTTTAGACGAAGGGTGGTCAATTGGCCACTTTTATGAGAATGTAGTTTAGCTCATGATGGAGGGTCTATCGGAAACAGTCTTTCTACCTGCACAAGGTAGTGGTAAGACTATGCGTACTCTCTGCCCTTCTCAGACCTAATTATACTCGATATGTTATTGTTCTTATTTTTGAATAAAACTTTCTTTTCTCTGGTTGTTGCAGTCTACTGCTTCTTTCTTTCATGACAAGAGCATAACTCTAGGGAGTCTCATAGGAATTACCAGCATTTTAGAGCTTTCAAGAAGATCAACAAGAAGAAGAACAGTAGTAGTTGAACCCATATTAAGGGACAAGAAGAAGATTAATAACAACAAATCAAGGACTTGGTTATTCTCTCTTTGTTCAAAGCTAAGTACTGATGCAGTGAATATAAATAACAATTCTACCCCATCTTTAGGCCATTTTCTTGAAGCAGAAAGAAGAGCTTCTGCTTCCAATAATGCTTACGGACCTGATGATTTCAATCAATTATCAAATTCAAATATGAATAATTCTTTGTTCATTGGTGGCCAAATTGCTCCTCCTAATGAGTCAAGAAAAGGGTTATTTGAGCAAGATGAAAATGGTCATGGAAGTCATATGATATTCTCATGCTTATGTGGGCACTTAGTTCATTAATTGTCTGATTTCAATCATTTTTTTTAAATGTTGTGAAATTTTATTACCATAATTGTTGTTGTCTCCTTCAAAAGGGACATTTGGTTTAATGGGTAGAGGATTGTTTATTTGATTCACGAGGGGGTGATGAAATCTTGATTCTTGAGCATTTGTAATTGTCATTGGAACTACTAAATTAATTTTCATTCAACATTAAAGATCACATTTCCAAGTTTCGGCATTGTAATGCTTGTATACTTTTTTGATTCAGACTACCGCGTAACATAGAAGGTTTTTTTTTTATATTATTCTCTTTGTTCAAAATAAGTGTTTTTTTAACTAAATCAGTTTAGTCCAAGATAAGTGCGCCATTTTACAAAAGCAAGAATTCATTAATTATTTTTTAAATATATATTTGCTCCAAATAACTGATATATATAATTATTTTAAAAGTTTGAGGAGAGATAAAGAAAAATTAGAGAGGGTAAGAAGCATCTCAAAACGATACTATTTTAGTATTTTAATTGAGTAAAAGCCTTATAAGTAGTATACGCATTTCATATAGATAACTATTGACAACCATACATAATAAACTTTATATTTGACTTTTGAATTGTTAAAATATTGATTTTAATAGGAATAAAACGTTCATTTGTCCTGAATATACAGATATTCCAAAAATTCTGGGTACTTATTTGCGCGTGTGCGCATAGTATAATATATTGAAATTTCGTTGAGAAGAAACCAAAAATTGTTGAACAGTAAAAGTTTTTGAATTGTTACATTGACTAAATATTGTTCTTGCATATATTGACTAGTGTTTAGTAGTAAAATTAAATTTGTTTAATGTATAAACGAACTTTTGTCAACAAAGGTCAAATAGTGTATCACAAAAATCACTTTGTTTCTACCATCTTACACACAAAGTCACTCATTATACTATTTAATTTTTTTAAAGCAAAATATTTTTAAAATAATAAGGCACTCACTAAAATTATTTTCTTGTCTCGCTCCGAGATTCGACCCGTTATCATATATACCCTTTTTATTTTTTTAGTCTCATTAAAATTCATTTACTATGAGCAAAAAAGCAGTATTTAAAATGGTCATTACGAGCAAAAGTTCATCCGCGTTTAATAGGCTAAAAAAGTTCATTAGCTGGTGAAGTTGAGTCATTTAATATGAGTAATAAAGGATTGCAAAAATAATCCTTTAATATGCTAAATGAAAAGAGTATTGCTCAGATAAATGAAATAGTACTACTAACCTGATAAATTCAATATAAATAGTTAAGATAAGAAATTAAAATCAATAAATAAATGCCTCTAAAAATTAAAACTTGCAATCTATGATAGCATTGATAAAACAACAAAGTAAAAGACTAAAAATACCAAAATAACTAATCTCAGCATACCAAACAGCGGATAAAAATAATATCAAGATAACTAATCATAGCATTACTTATCCCGACATAAGCCGTATTCAAACCAAACGACCCCTGAAAGGTTTAATCTTCCTCAAATTAGTAGAGAGTAAACATAAATAATCTTTACCATCGAACTGTCAAATGCTGCTAACACATCAACACCATTTAACAAAAAATGTTGTTCATAAAGAAAACTGCAACTAATGAGTTAAGGTACACGATTACGATTTTAACAAAAAAATAAGTTACTATTTAATGAGGCTTAAAAATTAAAATGGTATAAATGATAGTGGTCGGGTCTTAGAGCGAGTCAAACAATAATTTTAATGGTGCCTTATTATTTTTTAAATATTTAACTTTAATAAAAAAGTCAAAAAGTGTAGTGAGTGACCTTGTGAGAAAGACAAAAACAGAATGACTTTTGTGATATAAAATAAAAAAGTAACTTTCATAAACAATTGCCCTTAATTGAGTGACTTTTTCAGCGGCGTATGCAGAATTGTTTTTAAGCTGTGTCAATATTTAAGAAAGTGAATAAATAAACATATCTACGTAACAATATCATATTAAAAAATATAGTTCGAATCATATTAAGAAAAACAATATTCAAACTATTACGACAACTATGCTCGATGAGTTTTCATTTTTAAGTTGAATTTGTTATTTTTATTTTTATTTAGTATCTTCATTAAAAATAATTTCCAAATACCTCTTTTTTTTATAAAGGCATCAAATAATTACTCAAAAGCTCATCATTTACTTGATTTTGCAAATTGGTCTTAAGCAACTTCCACACCAAAAAAAACATGACAACTAACAATGGGACTAGCATCCTAGAAGTTAATATAAGAGTAATGTTTTAGTAGATGGGGCATAAAAATTTTAAAAATAAAGCGCATGCTGCTGGGGTTTGTATCCACGACCTAAGAGAAGCAAAAGAGGCACTTGACCCGGCGAGCTAAGCAACTACTTGTTTCAGGTAATGTCATTTCTTTTTTATAAACGTTATGTTATTTCTGCATAATAATTACATATACATATTTAGTAAAGTTTTCCGACGAAGCGGTATCGGATCAACTGGATAATAAGCTCCAATCTATATCTATAGAGAAAATGACCCTCTATAGCCCCTCAAAAATTTAATAACTCATGTGTTTCTCTATTGACCCGAAATATCTCTCCGGCCCAAACATATTATATATAATAACCCGAAATATCTATTTTGTATATTTTTTGTATAGTGACAATCTATTTTATACAAATTTTGTCGTGATAGTCTATTTAGTATTATTTTTTTTTGTATAGTGACAGTCTATTGTATGTAAATTGTACAGTGACAGTCTATTTTGTATAATTTTTGTATAGTGACAGTCTATTTTGTATATATTTTGTATAGTGACAGTCTATTGTATATAAATTGTATAGTGATAGTCTATTTAGTATATTCTTTGTATAGTGACAGTCTATTTTGTATATATTTTTTATAGTGACAGCCTATTTAGTATATTGTTTGTATAATGACAGTCTATTTTGTATAGTGACGGACTATTGTATATAAATTATATAGTGACAGTCTATTTAGTATATATTTCAATGTTATGCATAGTTATCCGAGAAAGAACAATCATAAAACTTCTACAATTCAAAAAGATAATTCCAATTAGAACAAATTAATTTAAATTTATCATTAAGGAGAACTCTAGTTATATAGCAATACTTTACCTCTAACATAGTCACGTGATGGAAACTCGAGCATCCCTTCACACCAACGTCATGGGACTAAAAGAAAGAGGGGCGAACTGAAGACATAAGTTTTTCAAACTTGTTAACTAATTTAGAGATGGCAGCGACGCGATTGCAATACATGTTCAGTCTTAACCCGAAAAGACTTCAATACACCCCGTCCCGTCATGTACAACAATTTTTTTTTTGTGTAAACATATCTTGACTAAAAATAAAATCTATTAAGTGCATGTAATATCATTCTTACTACAGGAACTAATAAGTCGTTAAGGTCTTTAGGAGAGCCAAATGATCTTGAATGTGTCAATGAGAGAGTATATAAATTAAACATTAAACTTGATAAGTATATGTTTTATCTATTAAACTATTTTTTTTAACCCAACACTTCTAAATTTCTTTTACTATTAATAATATAATAGTACATAAATTAAATTAAAAATAAAATAAAATTTGTGTTCAGTCAAAGATTATGATATGAGATGAAATGAGGAGGCGCAATAATTTTAAACATGGAAAGATTGCAAGAACATCGACTTTCTGCATTATTCTTTCAAAAACTATTTTCAAACTCGCCTCACACTACATTATATCCCATAAAAGCGGCGGCGACAGTGCGGTGGCGATGGATAGTGGAAGTTTTTGTGTGGATGAGAAGGGTGTTGTTATCGTATTTTAAGAGTTGCATATACTGACCATTCTAAGAAAATTTAGATTGAAAATTTACAACAGGCGATGTTTGAAAAAATATTTTTACTGGATAGTTTTTCTTTAATGAGTGAAGATGTAGGAGAGGAGTGAAAATATGCATATATGTGCAGGTTTTGGGTTGTGAATTTGAGACTGGATTGAGAAAGTAAAGACTGATATTTATGATGGGTTATGATAATTGTTTGGATGGTGGAGCTGGCGTAGCAAAGAGGCAGAATGAAAAAGATAAAGTGGGTTAGTGAATGTTTTGTTGTAGCCAATGCAATAAGCTTTTGGCTATATCAAATATAATAAGCTAGCGATTGTCTTAAGTTAGTGTCGAACGACCAATTATGTCAGATTCTCATATCTATACTAGTGACGGGCTGGCCCGTGCTGAGCCCAGGCCCAAGCTCAAAAAAATAAGTAGTAATATTTTTTATTAATAAAGAATAATATGCATTACGTTATGTTCTTAAGTTCCACCAAATCTCCTCTTGTTTGTGTCTAAAAAATAATGGAAAACAAGTGAAGCCAAAAAGTACTTATGATGGTTAATTTGGTTTACTAATGCTAACTCCAAATTCTTTCGGACCATGCAAATATTCTTCTGAAGATAAGGATTTATGTCTGCAGTATCAATATTTCACTGATATTTATTTTTCATCTACAACATCTATTTACCTCTCCAACTACATGAATACACTACATACGTATCGATTTAACACAATGGAGGTTTCCTTGTACATTTGTGTTTCGGACCTAATAAAGCATCATAACTTGGATGGATCGCAGAACGAAGAAAATAAATTCAAACCAAAAGGAGATCATTCTGCTTAGTTGTAAGACCCCGTAAATTTTTTCCTAAAAATTCGGATTCCGTGATGCGGAAGTAGACGTAGAGATTAATTTGGACTTTTTGGATTGAACAATGCCCGGGGAATTAAAGGAAAATGTTGGGCAGAAGTAGGCATTTCTGCGGCCCGTTCTGGTCGCAGAGTGAGGCAGTTTTCTGGGGCGTTTTTTATGTCAATTTCGCGGCCAATTATGCGACCGCATAACCATTTCGCGGGATGCACTTTAATCGCATAGCCATCCTTAGACTTTTGCGGAAGGTGGTTCTGCGGCGCATTATGCGACCGCAGAACAGGTCTGCGGGGCGCAGAGTGAAACAGGCCAACTTAGTTCCCAGAGTCACCTTTCGCGGTCATTTCGCGGACCGCATAATCATTATGCGGTCGCATATGTGACCGCAGAACCTGTTTCGGAGCTTCATTTTGGAGTTTTTTAAACCCGAACCTATTTCGTTAAAACACATCCCATAGACCATTTTGAGCTTATTTCTTATATCTTTGGAGTGAGAGAGAGAGAGTCCTAGAGGGAGAAAGTGATCCTCATCAAAAATTTCTCTTCAATTCTTTCTTAAACCTTTGAAGATTATCAAGAGAAGCACAATAGGTCTTCATCCTAAGAGGTAAAATTCTATCACTAAGCTCTTAAATTTGAAATATAACTAGAATAGGCAATTAGTAAGGTAGTTCATGGGGATGGGACTGCTTACCTTGCATGCATGTATTCTTAAGGTACGTGGGTTAATGATAGAAAAGAATGGGGTGCGGGATGGTGAAGTCTTTCATAAAAGGGTCATGGAACCTTAATACACACATAGTGTTTGATAAAATGCTCAAGTGAGCTAGAAGAAAGGGGTTTCATCCTATCGAGTGTGTCACCATGGGACGCACCGGTCCTCTTTGTGAGGAAGAAAGATGGATCACTAAGGATGTGTATTGACTATCGACAGCTCAACAAATTCACAATAAAAAATAAGTACTCGTTACCAAGAATAGATGATTTGTTTGATCAGTTACAGGGTGCTAGATACTTCTCCAAAATTGATTTACGATCTGGGTATCACCAATTGAAGATCAAGGAGCAGGATATTCCGAAAATAACTTTCAGAACCCGGTATGGGCACTTTGAATTTCTGGTAATGTCTTTTGGGCTAACAAATTCCCAGGCAACTTTCATGGATCTTATGAATCGAGTTTTCAAGCCTTTCCTTGACTCCTTTGTGATAGTGTTCATCGACGGTATTCTTGTGTATCCACGAGGTCGGGAGGCCCATGCCGATCATCTCAGGGCAGTGTTGTAGACTCTTCATCAACACCAATTGTACGCGAAATTTTCAAAGGGTGAATTTTGGCTCGAATCTGTCACGTTCTTGGGTCATGTTGTCTCTAGAGAAGGAATTAAGGTTGATCCTCAAAAGATTTCAGCAGTAAAGAGTTGGCCTAGACCTACAATTCCAACTGATATTCGCAGCTTCTTGGGCTTAGCAGGGTATTACAGGAAGTTTGTGGAGAGGTTCTCTACTCTTGACTCTCCGTTGACTAAATTGACTCAGAAAGCGGTTAAGTTCCAATGGTTCGATTCTTATGAAAGGAGCTTCCAGGAGTTAAAATCAAAATTGACTACGGCGCCGGTGTTGACCCTGCCAGAGGGTACAGAAGGGCTTGTGGTATATTGCAATACTTCAAGGATCGGGCTTGAGTGTGTATTAATGCAATACTGCAAGGTTATAGCTTATACTTCTAGGAAACTCAAGAATCATGAAAATAACTATCCAACTCATGACTTAGAGCTTGCGGCAGTGGTTTTTGTATTAAAGATTTGTGTCACGCCCCGAGTCTGGGGGCGAGACCCGCACCCGGTGCCTCACCTAACCTTGCGTACCAACTTGCGACTAAGGAACTCTGAACATGTGATGTCATACTTTGGTCATGGGCCGCATTGCAAGACAACTGCGAATGCTGACTAAATATCAATATAAAGCTGGGTCGACAAGGCCGTCATAACTACTACAACTGGAAAACCAACAAAATATACATAAAAGGCCTACCAACCCAACATACTGCACTAACTGACATGATATGTCTACAAGCCTCTACTGGTGGGTATAATGTGATCGGAAAAGCTCCCCGACCTACTCATAACATATATACATATATACACAAGATGTACATAAAGTTCTAGAACCGGAAACTCCGAAAGGCATGGAGCTTACCGATCAAGATGAACTCGGGCAACACTTAATGAGGAGGTCTACCCGTCTGTCTGTCTCAACCTGCACGCATGAAATGCAGCGCCCCCAAAAAAGGGACGTCAGTACGAAATAATGTACCGAGTATGTAAGAAAATATACTAAAAGCTAAAACTGAACTGATAATATAATAAGTGAAAGCAACTGGAAGTCAAAGATAATCTGAAGATATGCTTACCTGTTGATACTGACTCAACTCTCTCAATATAGTATGTGTAACTGCCCTGCCGTAGTAGGCTCGCTCATAGGCGCTCGGCCATACTAGGCTCTGTATCTCGGCCATTCTGGGCTCGCTCATAGGCGCTCGGCCACAATAGGCTCGGTATATAACTTACCATCTGATCAGAGGTTGCCCAATAGGGGCCTGCCCATCGATTATAGCTCGATGGTAATGAAAATACTATAATACTGTATATATAGACTCTCTTCTCTCTTGACTGGAAGAAGGAAATACTCAATTGAATATTGTACTTACAAGACTAGGAAAAATATACGTAAATTCCGGGACATGATTTTTTTCTTTATATCTCGTTATCAAACTTGTGTAATTATGAGATCATGCAAAATGAAGGAAGAGCTTAGCCTTAACATATCTGAACCGATTCTCTTGACAATCCATTTGACACCCGTTGATTGCGACAACACGTAACGGAGGATCAAAGTAGGAGAAAATCCGTACGTTGTTCTTGAGAAAGACTGTATCGTGCTCTCTTAGAATTGCAAATCCCGCTGCTATTACGCAGTGTAACTTTGTATGAAAATTTACCCAGAATCTGTCACTTTCCTTAGTTCTAATTCACGTTTCTTGTGAATTGATCATTCTTGTATGAAATTGCATCGTACTCTTTCTTTGTGAAATGATCATATTCTTATATGAAATTAGTTGAATTTAAGAAGTCTTACCTTAATGGGTGTGGGTCCCACTAGGTGATGACTTAGCAAAGAACCCCTCCAAAATTTGCCCTCTTTTTTTGTGTGAGTTAATACTCATCATCAAGGCCCCTTTGGGCAGCCACGTTGGGGGGGTTAGACTTATCCAAATGTTGTAATTAATTAGCTAATCTCCCACCAAAAATTATTAATTACCCAATCATACACATAATTAAAAATTATCTCAACTTACTTAAATTACTACTTGCTTTTAATACACCGTATACACCTTACTATCATGGCCATGTGGTACCTTGTATGATACTAGTCCATAAATACCGGATATTTTAGCTCGACCGTATTTTATCCCAAAATGTCGAACTTCGACGAAATTTATTTTCTTCGATTTGCTTACCCTCTCACCTTCACGAATTTACTCATTACTTGTTTGAAATAACATAAAATGCTTATAATCTTAAAATAATCTCATTCTCGAACTTACGTCGATTAACTTACGATGAAACTTTAACGTATGAAAAATGCGGGATATAATATCTCATTTCCGAGCTTTCATCAATTTACTTATGGCGTACTTTCACGTACAAAAATATGGGGTGTAACATTATTCCCCCCTTTGGAACATTCTTTCTTGAATGTTGACTAGTGCTCTTATCATTTTTATGTCTTCCGAATACTTTAGTACTCTCCTTGCCATCTAGGCAACTGTTCTGTGAATAATTCCAAAGGTCAGGACATTTCCCCCCCTTTAATCTTTCCAATCTCGTAATTGTTGCTACATTCTATCATGTAGCCTGTACGACTCTGACCTTATAAGTGCGCTTACGCGTCTCTTCTTTCCTTTTTCCTCCGATTTTTAGCCATTACTGAAGTTCTTCACTTGGTATTTTGTCGAACTTACGAACATTGCTATATCTTATTTCATAGACCTGGTTATCCATCCGTATGACCTTACTGTATCTAAGTAGGTCATTCTATACCATAACTCTTACCTCGATCTCTCGTTACTGAGGTCTGCTACCAAATTCCAGGTTACTTTCATTGCTTATCCAGTATGTATAAATCTATGTCCTTTACTGCTTCCACATTACTGTTATTCTTAAGAATGACAGCCTAATCTCATCTCATACTTTATAACTTTTATCCAACCATTGTTGATTCACCTCAACATTGATCTATAATCTACCTCACATAACTTAACCTTTTATGTAACATTGCCGCTAGGGTTCACGTTTCATCGGGGAATATCTGAAATGATTATACTGATCCACCTATGGCGATACCATGATTTCATAACAGTATCTCACAGCATCCCAATGTGATTCACCTTACATGGGTATTTTAATCCTGTCCAATTCATGGGATCCCTTTCTTTTCTTCGTCAGATAATTACTCAATCGAAGGCCCAAATGCCATCCTTTATCTATCACAATTACACCCTCATTCTATTACCAGGGCAGCATTCTATCTCTTCTAAATTCTATTAGTCTTAGACTCATTTGAGTTCATTCAGGCTATAGTGAGCTTTGTATAACTTAGAGAAATCATCTGCTCTTCTTGTTTTCATGGGCTTAATCCTGAGGACTTATCCATTTTCGTTACCTTCTCACTCGCCCGTTCTTATCCTTACTTATGTTTTCTAGAACCTTGTTGCGTCACCATACAATAGTTTTCGACCTTTACAAATCTATTTATATTACTTGAAACCTTTCAACTTGCTTGCATCATAGATTTCCTTATGTCATTTTGGAATATCAAGCGAGACATCATATCATCTCTAACTCTTCTTTACTCTCTTAATCCGGCTTTTCGATACCTAGACCATAGGCTAGAAGATATGCTACTGACGATGCCATTATTATTCCTAGATATTGAATCCCCGCGCTTCTAGCCTTTTATCCGAAGTATGGACTATTCACGATCTTCTACCTTTGAGTATCTCATACGTTGTTCACCTTTACCTTACTTACCTTAAAATCTCGCATCGTATCTTCTATCTCTTTCATGACCTCCCTTCTACCTAGGTGTAATTCACGTCCATAACTTGAAGCTCTATTATAATACTTGCACCTCTGGTGCATATACAATCCGGTGGGAGCTTCGTACTGACTTCTTATAAGGCTGGTACTTTTCTAACCGGCTTTATCGTAGGGCCATTATAGAATATGTTTGTTGTACTATCCCTCTTATACTTCTGATATTAAGAGTGACCTTGTAATGTGCTCAATCATGATTTCTATAATTTATGAGTCCAATAATCAGATTCCTGATTTACTTCGCTGATGTAACTCTTTAGTTTCCTCCTTCTTCTGATCAACCTTTATGTAGGCTTAAGCTATCTCCTGATCTGCGGTTCATGGTATTAGTTATTATGTTTAGCCTTTCATGGGCGCTATGGAATATCCATGATATAATCCTTTAATAATTCGATCTATGACCTGGACTAAATTCTTTCTTTTAACTTATACCGAAATCTTCTACGGCTGTATATGCTGCATGTATAAAACTCCAAACTCTTAAGTGCGAACATAACGTAACTAACTCCGAATCATTGATCGAATAATTCCTTTTGTTCCTTCTCAGCTTTCTTTAAACATAAGCTTTTACTTTTCATGGTCTTTTTTCCCCCTTGTGTGTGCATACTTAGCTTATCTTAGTGCCCACACATATTGGAATTCCATACAACTCATATGATCTTGGATATCACTTCTGATTTTACTTCCCGTTCATTAGCCACGGTAGGTTCCATTTTCTTATGGAGTGCATACAATGTTGTTGTGAGACTGTTGTTACGTGACCGTTTCCTCTTTAGGTCACTATGCTTAGGTTGAAGCCTTCTTCCTTATTTCCTCAGCTAGTCTTTCATTGTAGTACTTAGGGAGAACTCTTGACTCTTGTAAAGCTGTGAGCTTATTACGGACCTTTTGATGTCCTTCCTTACCTATAATCATCCGTAGTTGCTTACCTCTGTGCCCTCGTGCTTGTAGGGTTGCTTCTGAACTGATATTTTGACTGCCTTCCCAATGGCACTTTCTTTTATCCCCGTAACACTCATACGGTACCTTTAACTATTCCGACTCCTTTTTGAATATATCTCAAGTATTATAATGACATTACTGCGAGGCTGAATTCTCCATGTTGGGGTTTACTACATTTATCTTGCATGATCTACTGATTTGTCTATAACTTCTTGTCTAGTCATGACTAGGCTCTTCCTAAATCAACTACTAACTACTCGTCGGCCCATTCTCATATCCATATTCTGCGTAATCTTTCTTGGGTTATTTCCTTGCCTTAACTTTCCTCACGTACTAGCGCCTTATCTATCAATAACATCCCAGGAAGGAACCCTTACTTCCTTTTTTTGACGTCGTGCTTACATAACGTTCTAGAATCATAGCATATCTATAATATTTGGATAAGTGAAATCTCATCCCTCTCTCATTTTTATTGCATTTTTCCTTTATCATTCCATATTCCCCCATTTAGGGGAATACTAAGACTTGGAGCTATGACGACTTGCCTAAAGATGTTTTTCATCTTCATCTTTGGCGTCCTTTCACATCATCAATGACCCATACTCGCCTTGCGGTAATTTTTTTTGTACCAAGGATAACAAAATTCCTCACTCGTGATGGTGACACTTAGTGTAACTGGCACATACAGTCCCTTAAGCTTAACTTTGCTCATATTGCTTGCTGTGGGGAAGCGCCTCCCTGAATGACCATTCTCTGAATTCATCATGGACCTTCTTCTGTTATCCTTTCTATTATTTTCGGAATGCAATCTGAAATTCTCATGATGTTGACTATTATCAAATTACTCAGTTTCTAATTCATGTTTAGTTTATCTTGTTCACCAGTCCATACTGATTTCTATTACTCTGGGGTCTAACTTTCCCTTCTGTTAATCACGTTAGAGTCGCGAACTTATTTCTCGAAATGAGGATATGATTGTATGGCCTATACTCTATTGTTGTCTTAAGGCCCATCACCTCTCATCTCTTTCTTCATTTGACTATAGATTCTCTAACACTCTACCATTGGCATCCATGTATCACATCTCACTCATAATGCTTCATTATCTCTCTTCGTACTTCCCTGCTAATATTTCTATTTATCACTTTATTCTGAAAATTCGAACCAAACATTCTTTTGCCTTTAGCTCTCCTTGCTCCATCCATTGGCTCTTCGAATTTCCAAACATTATTTCTCTACTAGGGACGGGAGCCACACTAAGGTAATATTTACCCCTTCCAGGATTCCAGTGCACATCTTTGTAGTACTCATATCTAGCTGTACTATTTTAGAGTACACCATCTAGATATCTCACAAGGCGATACATTAGCACCTTTGTAATATCCTTCAGAAATATCAACTAACGCAAACAATCCATTCATCATTTTGGGTTACTCTAACCCTAGTCGGATCCTGCTATCATGTCCTTCTCTTAAACCATATCTGTTAGCTCCCATAGGGCATGACTGAGATATGTGTGGCCGATTGTACGTACATCTATTACTGTTGAAGGTAATTCAAAATGCTTATATCTCCCTTCCTGAATGGTAAATAATGATAATCTTTATTAACTGGGTACCTCGTACCCTTCTTCACCTTGCTTCTTTTACTTGCTGCAACTCGTGTCTAACTTTCGATTCCGTTATTCCTTTTTACCGTAAGAGTGGATAAGTATTCTTTCCTAAAAGCTCCTTATAAAGAACCTACACCTTTTAGTACACGCATGATCTGCTGAAGACCTCTCATTTACTCATCATAAGCAAGATGAAAAATCTAATTCCTCTAACTCAATACTTCCACCGCTATATCTCTTATCGATCGTCTTTCTGAATGTAGGCATCGTCTTATTACGAATAAAATAGAAATTCGGAATTTGAATTCTTATAAGTGAGCTCTACCACACGATCTAGAGTAAGAAGAAAGAGTGACAGTCCTAAATGCCCTGTAGCCTCCTGATTATAAGTGTGGTGCACAACACACCCATAAACAAGACTCTACTAGACACGGCTTGTACACTCCCTAGGACGGAACTGCTCTGATACCACTTTTATCACGCCCCAAACCTGGGGGACGAGACCGGCACCTGGTGCCTCACCTAACCTTGTGTACCAACTTGCGACTAAGGAACGCTGAACATGTGATGTCATACTTTGTCCATGGGCCTCATTGCAAGACAACTACGAATGATGACTAAATATCAATATAAAGTTGGGCCAACAAGGCCGTCATAGCTACTACAATTGGCAAACCAACTGTCACGCCCCAAACTCAAGGAGCACGACCGACGCTCAACCGAGAGAACCCGGCCGAGCAAGCCTATTAAACTTCCTTCTACCCAAACTCATCCATGAATAAAGAGAAGATGTACTCCATTAATCAATCACTGAAAAGATTTTATTAACAACTTCCTTTTTCATTCCTCCCATTAGCATCTTCATTCATAATTTCCAAAACATTACAAGTTTATAGAATTAATGAAAATCCTAATTTCTAAGTACCAACATTTCTAGTTCAATTCCCAATATCAACCATAACCTACAACCTGTCTACGAAGCCTCTAAGTACAATAGAAGAGTAATATGGAAATGCCGGCAATAAGGCCCCGACTATACCTCAAAACACAGTGCATGAGAAACAAAACATACATGACCCCAAAATAAAGTGGGGCTCACCAAATCAGCTGAAAAGAGTGTACTTATATCACTGATCAATGCCTCATGCTGAAGAACCACCTGCATCCATTAAAGATGCAGCGCCCCCGGTAAAAGGTACGTTAGTACTGTCGAATAGCACTAGTATGTATAGCTAAAAATCCTCTTTCAAAATAGAATGCCCATATAAGAAAAGGCAACACATAGAAACAGCAAGTCACAATCAACAATATCCAAACGTCCAGTTAAAACATAATAATTTTTAAAATACGAACTTCATATATAATTTTGGTTGGGAGATCATTAGCACCGATATACCACCATCTTTGTTAGCACGGAGTCCGATCACGCCCGATCGGCTAGGCCATCTCCCCACGAACAATGTGGTTTGACATGTGATGCGAAAGAAAGTTGTTACCAAGAGTAGTACCACCATATGCGCAATATGGCATCTGATCTCCACCCGATCAGCTAGGCTGCCTTCCTACATATGCCGTGTGGGTTGACTTTTCCAATCCACAAAGGTTCCAGTTTCATCCCTATTAAGGGGAATAATATCACAATTTCCAAAGATTTCAATTTCATCCCAAATAAGGGGAATAATCCCAATCCACCCCTACACCGGCACGTGTAGTTTCAGGTGTGGGCCTTATGACCCACCCTTCCTCGGTATTGCTAATGATGCTCCCAAAAATAGTTTTGATTTGATTTGCAAACAGAAATATCATAAATACAATTGTACTCACCTCAACATCTTTCACATTGTAAGAATTCTCATTAGTATTTCCAGTCATTCACAACGACAATATTTCCTTGGCTCATTAGGCCATTCACAAGATTCTTTATTCGTGGCACGATGACCGTATTTCATATTCCACACTTTCACCTCTTTGAATTTTAAAAATCGCCATCAAGTATCAACATATAGGATATTTCAGAAATCATATACTTCAAATCCATTTGAAATGGAAACTTCAAACACAAATGGTTTCTTCCCAAAGAATGAGGCATACCAACCAACAATAGAAACACACATAAAAAAATCATAAACAGTCAATACACCATTTATTCTTGCAATACTCTTTCCCAGAAATGACAATGTACAATTTCAACACATGAGTATATAGAAATCGAATCACACTAGATATATTTATAAATCAAAGCATTAGTTAAAGCAGCCACTAATGGGCATGAATTTAGTACAAAAGCTTTTAGACAATTCTATCTTCGGAGTCATTTTTAAACAATTGAGTCGAAGCTCATTTTACATTCTTTATCGTATTTTCTCAAATCATTTGCACTACTAGACACAATCATAACTTAAATTCTTGGTACATTGGCCACACTCTATATCCCCAATTAACTTATTTAACTTCCAACCATCTTTATAGATTATCAGCAATAAGACATTTCCAAATCAAGACTTTAGGTACACGTATGAGCAATTAAGAGTCTTAAGAATATTGAGATTTTCTCACACGATTTGGCATACTATCTTTCATTGAAACACGACTTAAAGCCATAACCTTTTAATACGTAACCCATACTTTGAAACTTACGGAAAAATTATGGAATTCAATTCCAAGAGAGAAAGTTTAGCCAATATACCTTGCTTTGAGCTTTCCTTAAAATACTAAAACGTTCTGGAAATTCTAGCAATCCTAATCTATTTTGAGACATAACAAAATTGAACCATTATTAGGAAGATACTCATGGTCACAGCTCATTTGAGCATTTTATCTAACAATTATGTGCAAATTAGTTACAAGATTCTTCCACAAGGTTTCTTTCACTTCACAACCCAATATTTACCCATTTGAGCTCAACAATCTCCCCATAAAACTTATTGGTACATGAATGTATAAATAATACTCTCACACCCAAGAATCATACTCCAAATCAACCATCTTTTACCCAAATTCAAAATTGAAAATTAAGGCATAGAATCTTACCTCTTAGATGAAGAACTTGAGGGATTTCTTGTTGGATTTCAAGGCTTGGACAAGATCTTGATGAACAAAGCACTTGAGCTTCTTCCTTTCTCTAGAACCCTCTCACTTCTCTCTAAAAATATCAGATTTTTGATCCAAAATGAGCTTCAAGGCTTATTTATCGAAGTTGGGTCGGGTTATAACAATAGAAGAATGGATACTCCAAATATTTCGGACCAGGCTACAGACCTGGCCTCGCCAGGCTAAAGCCTGGTCTTAGCTCGCTTTAGCCTGGCCTTGCCAGCTACAGGCCAGCCTTTGGGTATTTGATCATAACTTCTTGTAGGAATGTCCGAATGACAAACGGTTTGAAGTGTTAGAAACTAGACTCAAAGGGCTCTAATTTGATAGGTAGATAACCTCATAAGTCATTATAGTTTGGTAGAAACATACGTTTGAAGTAGGATCTTATGCAAATTGGGACATCCTTTCCACTTAATGTATCCTTCTTGTTCCACACGAATTCTTTCCATTCACAAAACTCCTTAGTATGTTTCAACACACCTTAAACATATACTTTTCATTTCTAAACAATGTGGTTCTATTCCATGGGTCTCCTTTAATACTCTAACACGTTATTCCTAAATACCGTTGGTGTACTTTAAAATATTAACTCGTTAGAAAAACTTTCAGGGGCCTTACAGCAACAAAATATACATAAAAGGCCTACCAACCCAACATATTGCACTAACCGACAGGATATGTCTACAAGCCTCTACTGGTGGGTATACTGTGATCGGAACAGCTCGCCGACCTACTCATAACATATATACATATATACACAAGATGTACATAAAGCTCTAGACCCGGCAACTACGAAAGGCATGGAGAGGTCTACTCGTCTGTTTGTCTCAACCTGCACGCATGAAATGCAGCCCCCCCTATTAAGGAATGTCAGTACAAAATAATGTATCGAGTATGTAAGGCAATATATGAAAGCTGAAACCGAACTGATAATATAATAACTAAAAGTAACTGGGAGTCAAAAATAATCTGAAGATATGCTTACCTGCTGATACTGACTCAACTCTCTCAATATAGTAAGTAAAATAGTTGTCCGGCCATATAAGGCTCGGTATATATATAATTGCTCTGCCGTAGTAGGCTCGCTCATAGGCACTCGGCCATACTAGGCTCTGTATCTCGGCCAACTGGGCTCGTACATATCGACCAACTAGACTCGCTCATAGGCGTTCGGCCACAATAGGCTCGGTATATAACTTACCATCTGATCAGAGGTTGCCCAATAGGGGTCTGGCCATCGATTATAGCTCGATGGTAATGAAAATACTGTAATACTGTATATATAGACTCTCTACTCTCTTGACTGGAAGAAGGAAATACTCAATTGAATATTGTACTTACAAGACAAGGAAAAATATACATAAATTTCGGGACATGAATATTTTCTTTATACCTCGTTATCACACTTGTGTAATTACCAGATCATGCAAAATGAAGGAAGAGCTTAGCCTTAACATACCTGAACCGATTCTTTTGACAATCCCTTTAACACTCATTGATTGCGATAACACGTAACGGCGAATCGAAGTAGGAGAAAATTCGTATGTTGTTCTTGAGAAAGATTGTACCGTGCTCTATTAGAATTGCAAATCCCGTTGCTATTATGCAGTGTAACTTTGTATGAACATTTACCCAAAATCCGTCACTTTCCTTAGTTCTAATTCACGTTTCTTGTGAAGTAGACTTGAAGATTGTGAATTGATCATTCTTGTATGAAATTGCACCGTACTCTTTCTTTGTGAAATGATCATATTCTTGTATGAAATTAGTTGAATTTAAGAAGTCTTACCTTAGTAGGTGTGGACCCCACTAGCTGATGACTTAGCAAAGAACCCCTCCAAAATTTGCCACTTTTTTTGTGTGAGTTAATACTCATCATCAAGGCCCCTTTGGGCAGCCACGTTGGGGGGGGGGGTAGAATTATCCAAATATTGTAATTAATTAGCTAATCTCCCACCAAAAATCATTAATTACCCAATCATCCACATAATTAAGAATTATCTCAACTTACTTAAATTACTACTTACTTTTAACACACCTTATACACCTTACTATCATGGCCATGTGGTACCTTGTATGGTACTAGTCCATAAATACCGGATATTTTAGCTCGGTCGTATTTTATCCCAAAATGTCGAACTTCGACGAAATTTATTTTCTTCGATTTGCTTACCCTCTCACCTTCACAAATTTACTCGTTACTTGTTTGAAATAGCATAAAATGCTTATAATCTTAAAATAATCTCATTCCCGAACTTACGTCGATTAAATTACGATGAAACTTTAACGTACGAAAAATGCGGGATGTAATATCTCATTTCCGAGCTTTCATCAATTTACTTATGGCGTAATTTCACGTACGAAATTATGGGGTGTAACAATTTGGCATCATTATTTGTATGGGGTCCATGTAGATGTATTCACGGACCACAAGAGTCTCCAATATATTTTCAAGCAAAAGGAGCTGAATCTGAGGCAGAGAAGATGGCTTGAATTACTCAAGGATTACGACATCGATATTCTGTATCACTCGGGGAAAGCCAATGTTGTGGCGGATGCTCTTAGCTAAAAAGTTATGGGTAGTTTGGCTCACTTGGAGGCATGTCAAAGTCCGCTGTCCAGAGAGGTTCATCAGCTAGCCTGTTTGGGAGTTTGTCTTTCGGACTCTAGTGAAAGAAGGGTAATTGTGCAAAATAGGGCTGAATCATCGCTTGTTGTGGAAGTCAAAGCGAAGAAATACAATGATTTATTGTTGGTACAGCTGAAGGGGGGTATTCATAAACATAAGACTATGGCTTTTGCGCTTGGCATGGATGATGGTACACTGAGGTACCAAGGGCGACTATGTGTTTCGAATGTAAATGGTCTCCGGGAAAGAATCATGACCGAGGCTCACACTTTCAGGTATTCCATTCACCCGGTCTCTACAAAGATGTATCATGATCTCAAGGAAGTCTATTGGTAGAATGACATGAAAAGGAATGTGGCAGACTTTCTGGCAAGGTGTCCGAATTGTCAACAAGTGAAGGCCGAACATCAACAGCTTGGTGGGTTGGCAAAAAACATAGAAATTCCAATGTGGAAGTGGGAAATGATTAATATGGATTTTATGGTAGGATTACCACGAACTCCACGCAAGTTTGACTCAATTTGGGTGATTGTAGATCGGCTCATGAAATCAGCACATTTCTTGCCAGTTAAATCTACCGACACAGCGGAACAGTATGCTCAGTTGTATATCAAGGAAATAGTCAGGCTGTATGGCACTCCAGTTTCTATCATCTCCGATCGAGGGGCTCAGTTCACGGCATATATTTGGAAGAAATTTTAGCAAGGTTTGGGTACTCAGGTGAATATTAGTACAACCTTCCATCCACAGACTGACGGGCAAGCAGAGCGGACTATTCAGACGCTTAAGGACATGTTGCATTCTTGTATTCTTGATTTCAAGGGTAGTTGGGATGATCATTTTCCACTCATAGAGTTTGCTTATAACAACAACTTTCATGCTAGTATTCAGATGGCACCATTTGAGGCATTGTATGGTAGGAGATGTAGATCTCCCATTGGGTGGTTCAAAATTGGGCAATCAGAGTTGATAGGGCCAGACCTCGTGCATCAGGCTATGGAAAAAGTTAAGACCATTAAGGAGCAGTTGGAGACTGCTCAAAGTCATTAGAAGTCCTATTCAGATGTCTGTCGTATGGATTTGGAGTTCAAAGAAGATGATTGGGTATTTTTTGAAACTTTCCCCCATGAAAGGCGTAATGCGATTTGGTAAGAAAGGGAAATTAAGTCCGAGGTATGTCAGACCGTACAGAATCATTCATAGGATCGGTGAGGTGGCGTACAAGATTGAGCTACCACCCGAGATGTCATTAGTGCACCCGGTATTCCATGTATCCATGTTGAAGAAGGTAGTTGGAGATTCGTCCGCTATTGTGCCGATTGAGACCATTGAAGTTAATGAAGAATTTTCATATGAAGAAATTTCAGTTGCCATTCTTGAAAGACAAGTCCGAAAGTTGAGAAAGAAAGAAATTGCCTTCGTAAAAGTGTTATGGAGAAACCAGCAGGTTGAAGAGGCCACTTGGGAGGCCGAGGAAGAGATGAATAAGAAGTATCCTTACTTGTTTGAATAGCTGTGTAATCCTTTATATGAACTTGTCTCCTATGAATTTTGTATCACTTGTTCAGTTAATGTAAAGGTGTTCCTTTTGATTATATGTTGTTTACATGAGGCCACGGTTGGTATTGTTATGAGTTATGTTACATCGTTGGTTGTATACATGTTTTTAGGATATGATTCTGGGGCTCTCTGACAAGTGGATAGGCTCAGTTACAAAGGAAACTCTGGCGAAATTTTTGGAAATTTGGGGAGTTATTTAAATTTAGTGCTGCTAGTGTGGGGTATGAAAAACTAAGTTGCATAAGGTGCTAATAGTAGACCCTGATCCTCATTCGAGGATGAATGATCTTAAGTGGGGGAGGATGTAAGGCCTCGTAAAAGTTTTCCTAAAAACCCAGATTCTGTGATGCCAAAGTAGGTGTAGAGGGTAATAATAGTAGAAAATGTTAAAAGTGCCTGGGGCGTTGAAGGAAAATGTTGGGTAGAACTAGGCATTTCTGCGGCCGCAGAACCACTCTCTGGGCCACAAAATGGTCGCAGAGTGAGGCAGTTTTCTGGGGCATTTTTTATGTCAATTTCGTGGCTAATTATGCGACCGCATAACCGTTTCGTGGGCTGCACTTTGGTCGCAGAGCCATCCTTAAACTTTTTCAGAAGGAGGTTCTGCGGTGCATTATGTGACCATAGAACAGGTCTGCGGGCCGCATAATGGCCGCAGAGTGAAGAAGGCCAGCCCAGTACCCAGAGCCACCTCTCGCGGTCATTTCGCGGACCGCATAATCATTATGCGGTCACATATGCGACCGTAGAACTTGTTCCAAAGCTTCATTTTTGGGATTTTTAAACCCGACCCTATTCTGTTAAAACACATCCCATAGACCATTTTGAGCTTATTTCTGATATCTTTGGAGTGAGTGAGAGAGAGTCCTAGAGGGAGAAAGTGATCCTCATCAAAAATTTCTCTTCAATTCTTGCTTAAACCTTTTAAGATTATCAAGAGAGTAACCCTAGGTCTTCATCCTAAGAGGTAAGATTCTATCACCAAGCTCTTAAATTCAAAATATAACTAGAATGGGCAATTAGTAAGGTAGTTCATGGGGATGGGAGTGCTTACTTTGTATGCATGTATTCTTAAGGTACGTGGGGAGGTTATGCGTTAAAGATAGAAAAGAATGGGGTGTGGGATGGTGAAGGCTTTCATAAAAGGGCCATAGAACCTTAATACACACATAGTATTTGATAAAATGCTCAAGCGATCTAGAATCATGATCAGTTTTCTAATTTTTGGTTCAATTTTTGCTATATTGCTAAAATAGATTGAAGTTGCTAATATTCCGGAACATCTTAGAATTTTAAGAAGCTCAATTGAGGTATGTTGACTAAACCCCCTCTTCTTAGAATTGAATCCCATGGTATTCATGAAATCGATGCAAGTCCCAAAATGAACGTCCTAGAATTTGCTATCCCGAATGTGCTTGTTTTGAAAATATATGTGTAAAATGTATTCCCATGTTTCCATCATGTTATCTCGTCGTCTGTGCAAATGTTCATTCAAGTCAAATTTGACTAAAGACTGTTATGAAAAATTGTGTGAAAAGCCCCTATGTGCCTTAGATTCTAAATTGCTCACATGTGAAATCAAAGCCTTGAATGAAAAAAACGGTGTTGTTGTTGATGATAATAAAAGTGTTGAAATGTAGAAAAGAACCTGATTCATGAAATACAGCCAAGCGCCAAGAATAACTTTATAATTGGGGTCACTCGTGCCATTGTATTGAAAAGATGGGAAAGAAATATGAAGTGAGATGACTGATTGAAAATGGGTGATTTCTCGAATGAGATGGCTTAGCCGATCGGGCCGAGATCGGACTCCATGTGACAATATGGTGGTATTGTGGATGAAATTGTGAATATGGTTGATGTCTCAGATGAGATGGCCTAGCTGATCGGGCCGAGATCGGACTCCGTGTAAGAACACGGTGGTATTGTGGCATATTGGCACTAAAAACCATCCAACCTAATAATGTGGGAATTGACTTAAAAATCTATGTGATCCTTAACTTGATGTTTTAGTGTTATTTAAAGCCCATATTGCATTCTTGACTGTTTCCCCCTGTATTATTGCTCATTCTATTGAGACAATGTTTTAGTTTTACATACTAACACTATTCGACAGTACTAACGTCCCTTTTGCCGGGGGAGCTGCATCTTTAAATGGATGCAGGTGGTTCCATAGCAGACAGTGTTGATCACAGATTGTGTTGCATCCTCTTCTCAGCGGACTCGGTGAGCCCCATTTCATTCCGTGGTCATGTATTGTACCTTTTGTTTATATTGTGGTCACTTTTTGAGGTATAGCCGGGGCCTTGTTGCCGGCACCATCTTTACTCTCTTTTGTATCTTTAGAGGCTCCGTAGACACTATGTGTATTGTATATGGGTGTTAGAAAGGTCAACAGATCATGTTGTATTTTGGGCTCTTGTTCCACTCAGTCAAAAGAATGTATGTATTTTAAAACGTAACAATGATGTAACAAAATGAAACGACTTAGTAATGTATATATGTATGAACTTTCTACTGCCTAAATAATGAGAGCATGCCTTCTCTGGATCATAGGTGAGTCGGGTAAATAGTGTCTAGCAGGCTTGCTCGACCGGGTCCACTCGGTTGAGTGCCGGTCGCGCTCCTTGAGGTTGGGGCGTGACATTAGTCTTTGAGCAACCCTTATTTACATCAGTTACAAGACCAATATGCTTTACCGGCTAACAAAAATATAAATGTACATGCCAGTAAGTTACATAAAGTGAGCGTGTTATCCATGTTTCTCCAAGGTGGAAGCAGAAGGGAGTCAGCAATGTCAAGTGGCAAAATTATTTGGTAATTAAGAAAAGTAGCAGATTGTCATTTGGGTTACCTTTCATACACAAACTGGTAGCCTTCAAAACACATACTTACATAACATCAAAAGACGTATATACAAACAGGCTACAAAATTATAACACCCTACCAGCAAAGCAAATGAAAATCAATGACTATGTTTTTATCCGTCAAGAAAAATAAGTTTATCAATCAACTACATGGATGTTTTAAAACCCCAACTTAGCAGCATTTCCTCATTGAAGTATACAAGTAGTTCATATTGAAAAACATGTTACATAATCCTCGTCAGTTACTCTATAACAGTACAAGAGTAATAACAAAGTAAAACAGAAAATTCAAAACTTAATTCAAGCATACAAATAATTAGAATACATGTACATATAAAGTAGTACTGCAGTATAAGCAACTCTTTCTTAGGTATACAAAGTGCAACCGTTATACAATAAAGCTTAAGGGCTTAGAAAAGACTTTTTTCAAGCATAAAAAATGAAACAATACTGACAGTTGATGAAAGGTGGTGTATACGGTCGAAATGGATTTCAGCCTTGGCATGTCCGGTACGGTTCGAAGAGTGGTGTATCGAAGTAAGATTCCGAAGGGGGGCACGAACTAACCTAGAGCCCGGGGAGGCCGGTTCGTGTTGAGATCGATATCGTAATCAAACTCGAACAAGAACCGAACCATGGCGCGGGTAGATCTATCATGCTGATAATCCAAAAACCAACCTACATCGACCTGGAATCCATCCGAGGGCTCGAACCAGGATCGGGCTCGAACCAAGATCACGAGTTCGAGCCGAAATCAAGCTCGAACCAAAATCGTGGATTCTAAGCACGATCGATCGAGCTCGCAGACAAAAGCCGTTATAATCCCACTAGAGGGAATCTTAGCAGAAATTATGGAAAAGCTGATTTATCATGGGTCTCCCACTGAATGTTTATTTTATTATACTTGGAGCCAAACCCCTTCACTAAAAAAGGGCTTGTTTATCATTCTGGGAGGGCATCGTTTTTGAGACTTAGACTATCACAAACTGTATTATTTCCTCTATAAGCAAGAGTGATCTTTCTAGTTTCTTAGATTGATTCTATTTTGTTAAATCCTAAATTCACTGTTCATAATTGATTTGCTTGGATTACGTTTTCTCCAATCTATATTCATCCTTTTATTTATCCTAGCATTCTGTATTAAGTTATACCACATATCTTCGGAATTGCGTATAAATTCAACTCTATTCATTTTTCGGGTAAACAGTTTGGCGCCCACCGTGGGGCCGAGGATAACAATGGTCATTTATTTCCGAAAACACCTTCAATTCAAGTTCGGCTACAAATAGCCACTGACCGAATAGCTTCACCTACCGATTACGAATCTGGCCTTCAAGACGAAACCAACAACTTGGCACTACCCGAGATTCGAGCCGAAATACCACTAGATGTCAATTCACAAATTGCTTTGGAAGCAAACCAGCATTCCGAACCGGAAAGAAGCATTCAGGGCGGTGCTCGATCCGTAGCCCAAGACACCCAAAACCCAGAGGAGATCGGGGCCACTTGGGAGCCCAGCAATTAGCGATAGCTCGGGTACAGAGCCAAACTCAAGCACAAAGCAGGCCGGTTTCCAATCCACTTCGAGAGGCTCGGCAGGGGTTACTTCGAGAGGTCACCCCAGAACAGAGCCTGCCATAGTAAAATCTAACGAGCAGGAATCGGGGACTACTCCTGGAATTACTAAATTGCTCGAGGAACTCACAAAATGAGTTGAAGCCAACGACAAGAGGGTGGAAACGTATAATGCCAGGGTCGATCAAATCCCGGGGGCTCCACCAATGATAAAAGGGCTTGATTCAAAAAGATTCATACAAAAGCCTTTTCCATCGAGTGCGGCGCCGAAGCCAATCCCCAAAAGGTTTCGTATGCCCGAAATTCCCAAATATAACGGTACGACCGATCCTAACGAACATGTCACCTCTTACACGTGTGCCAAAAAAGGCAACGATTTGGAAGATGATGAGATCGAATACGTGCTATTGAAAACGTTCGGGGAGACTCTCTCGAAAGGAGATATGATTTGGTACCACAATTTGCCACCAAATTCCATTAATTCTTTTGCCATGTTAGTAGATTCATTCGTAAAAGCGCATGCTGGAGCCATAAAGGTTGCAACGAGAAAATCAGACCTCTTCAAAGTAAAGCAAAGGCAGGGAGAGATGCTGAGGGAATTCGTATCCCGATTTCAAATGGAACGCATGGAATTACCCCCGGTCACCGACGACTGGGCCGTACAAGCTTTCACCCAAGGGTTGAATGAGCTAAGTTCGACAGCATCACATCGGCTGAAGCAAAATTTGATCGAGTATCCGACGGTAACTTGGGCAGATGTGCACAACCGATATCAATCAAAAATTAGGGTTGAGGATGATCGGTCGGGGGCCCCGTACGGACCTGTTCATCAGAATAGGACAGTTATTAATCAAAAGCAAATCGACAGAGAGCAAAGGTCAAACAGAGACCGATATCGATCGTACGTCACTGATCAAGTAAATAATGGTTCAACACGCAGCGCAGTTCGGAATAGTCAAAGAATTGATCGGGGACAAAATTTTCGGGGGCTTATGAGTAAAAGCGGCTTCGACAAATATGCCGAGCCTATAGAAGTACCTCGATTATCAGAATATAACTTCAGCGTTGGCGCATCCGCTCTCGTGTCGGCCATCGGACGCATCGAAGACACTAAATGGCCTCGACCAATGCAAACCAATCGTGCCCGGAGAAATCCCAATCAAATGTGCGAATATCATGGTACCCATGGCCATAGAACGGAAGATTGCAAGCAACTAAGAGAGGAAATAGCTCACCTATTTAACAAAGGGCACCTTCGGGAGTTTCTGAGCGATAGGGCAAAGAGCCATTTTAGAAGTAGGGATTTCAGCAAGCAGAACGAGCAAGAAGAACCACAGCACGTTATCCACATGATCATCGGCGGCGCCGATACCCCCCGGGGACCGATGCTTAAGCGCACTAAAACATCGATGGTGAGGGAAAAGCGATCTAGGACTCAAGATTACGCACCCATAGGGACTTTGTCCTTCGGTGATGAAGATGCAGAGGGGGTCATCCAACCTCATAATGACGCACTGGTAATATCCGTACTCGTAAATAAAACTAAAATTAAGCGTGTGTTGATCGATCCAGGCAGTTCGGCCAATATCATCTGATTGAAGGTAGTAGAGCAGCTCGGCCTGCAGGATCGGATCATACCTGTAACTCTAGTCCTAAACGGGTTCAATATGGCATGCGAAACCACTAAAGGGGAGATAGCCTTACCAATAAACGTGGCCGGAATTGTCCAGGAAACAAAGTTTCACGTGATCGAAGGCGATATGAGGTATAACACCCTTTTCGGAAGGCCGTGGATCCACAACATGAGAGCCGTGCCTTTGACCCTACACCAGGTCCTCAAATTTCTGGCGTCGGGAGATGTCAAAACGGTATACGGAGAGCAACCAGCCGCAAAAGAAATGTTCGTCGTGGACGAAGCCAAACCAATGTCCTCACTTTCGCCGGTAAAAGGATTGGGCTCGGAAGGAGAACGAGACACCAAATAGCAATCACAGACAGCGACTTCAACCCAGCCAGACAACCAGAAAGTCGAAGAGGATGGGGACCAAAGGGTCCCTCGATCTTTCATAATTCCCGATGACTCCGACGCCACAAAATCGACGATCGAGGAGCTAGAGCAGGTCATATTAATCAAGTGTCGGCCCGAGCGAAAGGTATACTTGGAAATGGGGTTGAGCCCTGAACTCAGGAAGAAACTCGTTCAATTTCTTATCAATAACATTGATTGTTTCGCCTGGTCCAATTTAGATTTAACAGGGATCCCGCCGGACATAACGATGCATCAGCTAAGTTTGGACCATAGGTTCAGACCGGTGAAGCAAAAAAGAAGACCCCAGTCCGATAGAAAGAACGCCTTCATAAAGGACGAGGTAACCAAACTTCTCAAAATAGGGTCCATTCGGGAGGTAAAATATCCCGAATGGTTAGCCAACGTAGTTGTAGTCCCTAAAAAAGGGGACAAACTTAGAATGTGCGTGGACTATAAGGATTTGAACAAAGCATGCCCCAAAGATTCTTTTTCGTTGCCCAATATCGATCGCATGATCGATGCCACAGCCGGCCACGAGATCCTCACTTTTCTCGATGCCTATTCCGGGTATAATCAAATACAGATGAACCCGGAGGACCAGGAAAAAACCTCATTTGTCACCAAATATGGAACGTATTGTTATAATGTGATGCCCTTCGGGCTAAAAAAACGCAGGGGCCACTTACCAACGCCTAGTGAATAAAATGTTCGAAGAACAAATAGGAAAATCAATGGAGGTTTATATTGATGACATGTTAGTCAAATCCCTGCGCGCAGAGGACCATTTAATTCATTTGCAGGAAACGTTTGAGATTCTGAGGAAATACAAAATGAAGCTCAACCCCGAAAAATATGCCTTCGGGGTCGGTTCGGGCAAGTTCCTCGGCTTCATGGTATCACATCGGGGAATAGAGATTAACCCCGATAAAATTAGGGCTGTCGAAGACATCACCGTCGTAGACAGCGTGAAGGCCGTGTAAAGACTAACGGGTCGGATCGCCGCCCTAAGCTGATTCATATCGAGATCATCCGATCGAAGTCATAAAAAATTTTCTCTACTCAAAAAGAAGAACAATTTTTCTTGGACCCCGAAGTGCCAAAAAGCATTAGAAGGACTAAAACGATATCTATCAAGCGCACCACTGCTTCACACTCCAAAAACCGATGAGAAACTTTATTTGTACTTGGCAGTATCGGAAGTCGCCGTAAGCGGTGTCCTAGTTCGAGAAGAGCAAGGTACAAAATTCCCAGTTTATTATACAAGTCGAACCTTAGGAGAGGCGGAAACTAGATATCCGCTCCTAGAAAGGTTGGCGCTTGCACTGATAAGCGCCTCATGGAAGTTAAGGCCATACTTCCAATATCACCCCATATGCGTATTGTCTACTTACCCGCTTCGTAATATTTTGCACAAACCCGAGTTATCAGGCCGACTGGCCAAATGGGCCGTCGAACTCAGTGGGTACGATATAGAATATCGACCCCGCATGGCCATCAAGTCTCAAGTCCTAGCAGACTTCGTGGCCGATTTCACACCAGCCCTCGTACCCGAAGTCGAAAAAGAACTATTGAAATCAGGTACATCATCGGGGATATGGATCCTTTTTATGGATGGGGCTTTAAACGTAAAGGGGTCCGGGCTGGGCATAGTTTTGAAACCACCCACGGGTGGCATTATTAGACAATCTATTAAAACTATCAGGTTGACTAACAACGAGGCCGAGTACGAAGCCATGATTGCAGGTCTCGAGCTAGCTAGAAATTTGAGAGCATAAATCATTGAAGCCAACTGCGACTCTTTGTTGGTGATAAGTCAAGTAAACAAAACTTTCGAAGTTCGAGAAGGTAGAATGCAGAGGTATTTAGATAAACTGCTTATCACTTTGCGCCATTACAAACAATGGACTTTACGACATGTTCCACGGGAACAGAATAATGAGGCCGACGCACTGGCGAATTTGGGGTCATCGGTTGAGGTAGATGATACGGGCTCGGGGAATGTAGTTCAACTTTCGAGATCGGTAATCGAAGAAGGATACGCCGAAATAAATTCTACAAGCTTAACCTGGGATTGGAGAAACAAGTATATCGAATATTTGAAAAACGAAAAACTCCCATTAGAACCTAAAGATTCCAGAACCCTACGGACCAAGGCTGCTCGATTCACTCTGGCTTCAGATGGAACGCTGTACCGAAGAACGTTCGACGGACCATTGGCGGTATGCTTGGGTCCGGGAGATGTCGATTATGTCCTACGGGAAGTGCATGAGGGTACTTGCGGGAATCACTTGGGAGCCGACACATTAGCCCAAAAAATAATCAGATCAGGGTATTATTGGATCGATATGGGCAAAGATACGAAGGAATTCGTTCGTAAATGTGACAAATGTCAAAGGTTCACACCAATGATCCACCAGCCCGGAGAACAACTCCACTCGGTCCTATCCCCGTGGCCTTTCATGAAATGGGGAATGGATATCGTCGGCCCTCTGCCATCGACCCAAGGTAAAGCCAAATTCATTTTGTTTATGACTGACTATTTTTCTAAATGGGTTGAAGTACAGGCGTTCGAGAAAATAAGAGAGAAATAAGTTATAGACTTTATTTGGGATCATATCATATGCCGGTTCGGGATACCCGCCGAAATAGTATGTGACAATGGAAAACAATTCATTGGCGGCAAAGTAACAAGATTCCTCGAAGACCACAAGATAAGAAGGATATTGTCGACGCCGTACCACCCCAGTGGGAACGGGCAGGCCGAATCAATGAATAAAACTGTCGTTCAAAACTTAAAGAAGAGATTGAACGATGTTAAAGGGAGATGGAGAGAAATCCTACCCGAAGTCCTTTGGGCATATCGGACAACATCAAAATTCAGTACGGGGGCGACCCCGTTCTCCTTAGTATATGGATCCAAAGCATTGATACCAGTCGAGGTTGGTGAACCCAGTGCCAGATTTCAATTCTCGACGGAAGAATCAAATAACAAGGCTATGAACACAAGCCTCGAACTATCGGACGAAAGGCGAGAAACTGCCCTAGTCTGAATGGCCGCCCAAAAGCAGTGGATCGAAAGGTATTATAATCGAAGAACCAAGCTCCGCCATTTCAAGCCTGGGGACTTAGTGTTGAGAAAAATTACCATCAATACCCGGAATCCGAATGAAGGGAAGCTAGGACCAAATTGGGAAGGACCATATCAGGTACTCGAGGACATCGGAAAGGGGTCGTACAGGATCGGCATTATGGACGGCAAACACTTATCATGCAACTAGAATGTATCACATCTAAAACGGTACTACTGTTAAGGTATAACCTTTCCATATTCGTTTATATCTCAAAACTAGGTATAACCTTTCCATATTCGTTTATATCTCAAAACTGACCCCTGCAGAAGTCCGAACAAGGGACGGATCTCTCATCAGAAAGCACGTGTTGCACTCTTTTTTTCTTATACTGGTTTTATCCCAAATGGGTTTTTCGGCAAGGTTTTTAATGAGGCAACCATTGGTCGTGCAGCATTTATAATGATATCCGAGGCCCTGTAAGAGAGTTACTTCACAGCAACAGGGTCCCGATAGGAAAACTATAAAGAGCCAAATGGTCGAAGCGAGCCATGCTCGTATAAATTGGCCCAAACCCGGGCGTGTAATAACATGCGAAGAATTAAGATATAATGCGACCATTAAGCCCGCGGGCTATTTTCTCATTTCGAGTTCGAGCAAACACTCACTCGGCCAATTAAGCCTACGGGCTGCATCAATTCGAGTTCGAATCATTCACTCGACCATGCCTACTGGCTATTTTTTATTTCGAGTTCGAGCAAACATTCACTCGACCAAATAGCCTACGGGCTGCATCAATTCATGTTCGAATCATTCACTCGACCAGGCCTACGGGCTATTTTTTAATTTCGAGTTCGAGCAAACACTCACTCGGCCAATTAAGCCTACGGGCTGTATCAATTCGAGTTCGAATCATTCACTCGACCAGGCCTACAGGCTATTTTCTCATTTCGAGTTCGAGTAAACACTCACTCGGCCAATTAAGCCTAGAGGCTGCATCAATTCGAGTTCGAATCATTCACTCGACCAGGCCTACTGGCTATTTTTCATTTCGAGTTCGAGCAAACATTCACTCGACCAAATAGCCTACGGGCTGCATCAATTCATGTTCGAATCATTCACTCGACCAGGCCTATAGGCTATTTTTTAATTTTGAGTTCGAGCAAACACTCACTCGACTAATTAAGCCTACGGGCTGCATCAATTCGAGTTCGAATCATTTGGCTAATTTTATTTTAAGTGGTTGAATAAGTCAGTATTTAGGACTCGAAAATCTATGAGCCCTTGCGAAGTAGTCCAATAGTGAAGTGAAACTGGGCTAACTGGTTAAATAGGCCCATAACAGAGGAACCCCTTAGACAATTTCATCCTCAAAGTAAAGCTGTAGTAGAACCATATACCGAGTTAGCCATGCCAGGTCCCATAGTCGAAGAAGTTGAGGTCGAGAAGAAGCCTCAGGTACTTTCATTTATCTCCATTTTCCTCTCAAATCTTTGTTCCCCAAAAGTTTTGTGTGCATTAATAGATTAGTTGCTCTATTTTAATGGTAACGTTATCTTTGTTGATATTGGGGGCCACAGGATACACCTGTCTCGTAATTCGGTAAGTTCTTTCCTTTCTTTCAGAGCGAGCTGATGCCTCGGCAGTATAATAGATACATATATGGTTCGTGCTGGCTGACCCTCGGTAGTGTACACATTATTCTGGATCGAGCTGTACGACCTCGGCATAATCGTGCGTTATATCGCTAGCCGTCCGAATATTCACGAGATTATCCTTCCACTGATGCCTGGCATTTTATATGGTATTCCTTATCCGTTTGTTACTGGCACTTGATACATCTGAGCTATTGAGATAGAATACGAGACTAAGAAATTTATATCTTTAAAAGAACTTTTTGGAAGATTATGTAACTTATAGTTTTACCCCATTATTGCTGTTGTGCTTCATATCTGGTTATGATTTATCATATTGGTTTATTGGACCTCTAGTAAATGTCGATGTCGACCCCCCGTCATTACGTTTCCGAGGTTAGGCTCGATACTTACTGGGTACGCATTGATTTATGTACTCATGCTACACTTTTACACTAAATGTGCAGGATCTGACAGGTTCAATTGGTGTTCACCTTGGCGCGTAGGCGCAGTTGCTGAGGAGACTTTATGGTGAGCTGCATTCCAGGCAATGTATCAAAGCCCACAGAGTCTCCATCGTACTATTTACTTATTCCTGTCTTATTTACATTCCGGACAGATATTGTATTATTATTGTACTCCTTAGTAAATGCTCATGCACTAGGCCTACGGGATATTTTTAATTTTCAGTTCGAGCAAACACTCACTCGACCAAATAGCCTACGGGCTGCATTAATTTGAGTTCGAATCATTCACTCGATCGAGCCTACGGGCTATATTCTCTTCAAAATCGAATCATTGACAATTAATAAGTCTAAAGGGCTACATTGCCCCAAGTTTGAATAAACGCTCGCTCGGTTGCAGAGACCACGAGGTTCAAGTTTGATTAAGTGGTTTAATACATAGAGATATGCCTATACACAAAATTTATCTACATAGGTGGCTACAACAACAACAACAAAATTAATCGGGAGCGGTCTCTTCTTTATCAGGTTCCCCCCGTTCTCGGATCCGCTTTTGCTCCCATCGTTGTCGTCATCATCATCGAAAACCAGAGCTTCAGCATCAGCTTCGAGTTCTTTTGCCCTTTTTATCTCTTCCGTGAGATCGATGCCGCGAGCATGAATCTCCTCGAGAGTTTCTCTCCTGGATCGGTACTTAGCAAGTTCGGCGACCCAATGCGCCCGACCATTGGCGGATTCGGCTGCCTTTCTTGTCTGAACTTGGGCAGCTTCAGCATTAGCCCGATAGACGGCCACGAGCGCATCCGCATAAGTCTTTGCCGTTTCAGCATCAGATTCGGCCTTGGCGAGTACTGAGGCCAACCGAGCCTCGAGCTCCTCAATTTTTCTTGCTTGAACCAGGCCTTTTTCCTTCATTTTCTGAAGTTGGGTTTCAGACGATGATAACTGGGCTCGAGCAGTCTCTTTTTCTGCAGCAAAGCGGTCCATACCTTCTTTCCACCGCAAGGATTCCATCTTTATCATATCGACCTCCTCACGCAGCTTCCCTATCATCTCGATTTTTTGCTGCAGCTGTGAGATCGAAATGTTAGCTATCGTTCTGGTATCGAACCCATAGGTTTTCAAAAGCATCATTACCTGCTCAGACAAATCATTCTGGTCTCGATAAGCCTTGGCCAGCTCGGCCCGGAGATCTTTTATTTCCTCCTCTCTCTGCCCTAAGGAAAGTTTGAGAGAGTTTCTCTCATCGGTAGCGCGTTTCAGGTTGGCCGCGTATCGATGCAGCTCATTCTGGGAACGAGAACATTGTTCTCGATGGACCGTCACAGCCTACGAAGGAACAAGAAGCGAAGTTAACGAAAGACGAACATAAAGGCAATACCAACAAAAAGATTTTTAAAAGACTCACCTGGTTCAAAGCCTGCCGCAAACCGTGAAAAAGATCCGATTCATCACCGGCACAGGCAACATCCTCGATACCAGTAAACAGGTCACAAAACAGATCCTCTTCATCGTGAGGCCTACCTAGGTCGAGGGCCCCCAGAGCTTGAGCTTCCCGAATCACCCCTGCGGAAAAAGCGGGAAAGGTAGGCGAGTCCTCGATCGCTGCTGCCCCAAGTGACTCGCTTGGAGCATTCCCCTCGGCTTGGAGGGGTTCGAAGGGCTCTTCGATTGTAACCCCTGCCGGTTGATTCCGATGAGAGGCGTCTTCGACATCCGATAGTTCGGGGACTCTACCATAACCTCTCTCTGGTATATTTTAAGTTCGAGACGGAGCCCCATAGAGCATCATCGATCCAGCCGGCGTTGAAGCATCGGTGGCTCTCTTCGTCTGGACCACCAGCGTGGACTCATTATCCTCTTCCTCTTCTTCTTATTCATCCCTTAGGCACAAAATGGATTCTACGGTCAAAGGAATAACATTCTTGTTTGGCTTACGAGCCGTCCTCTTCTTCGGTTTTGGATATTCGGGCAACGAAGCTCTCTTCCTTTTATTTTCCTTCACCGGCTTTGGAACGAAGGTCGAGACATCCTCCTCATTAGACAGAGGCCTCAAGACCGCGTCCTTACCCAAACCTTCATATGGGAAACCTTATTAAAAATATCGAGAAATGCCTCGTCAGAGTCCGAGAAATGAGCTTACCGTGATTTTTGGCCTCCCACCGACCTTTAGACAAATCACGCCATGAGCGTTCGGTGTATGTGAAAGTCGAAATAAGATCCCGTACCCAATTCTTGAGGTCGGGAACCGCTCCGGGCATCCAGGGAACCGCTACATCACGAAAAGAGGAGTGTCGATAAGAGAACAAATGAAAGAACAAAATAAAAGCAACAGCAAAATCACACTTACGTTTCAAATTCCACTCCTCGGGAAAGGGCATATTTTCAGTCGGGATCAGGTCCGAAGTCTTTACTCGAACAAATCTGCTCATCCAACCCCGGTCCATGTCCTTGTCAATACTCGAGAACAAAGCCTTGGTAGCCCGACGTTGGAGTTTTATTAACCCTCCCCGAAAAAGTCGGGGACGGTACAGCCGGATAAGATGATCGAGGGTGAACGACATCCCCTCGATTTTGCTCACAAAATATCGGATCGGAATAACGATCCGCCACAAAAAAGGATGGACCTGGCCTAAGGTTACCTGATACTGTCGACAGAAGTCGATAACGACAGAATCGAGAGGACCCAAAGTGAAAGGGTAAGTATATACGTTCAAAAACCCTTTCACGTGAGAAGTGATGTCTTCGTCAGGGGTAGGTATTATCACTTCTTTTTTCCCCCAATTGCAGTCCTTCTTTAACAGATCGAGGTGCTTCTCAGTAATCGAACACATGTACCTCGATACCGGCTCACACCGGCCAGGGACCGATGAACCTTTATCAACTTTAAAATCTGAAGTAAGGACGCATGCCTCGGGGACATACTCCTCTGGCCGTGGCTCCGCCGGTGTCTCATCGGCGACACAATGTGAAGATGAAGCTTTCTCTTTCTGAGGAACGGTTTGCGATGTTTTCACCATTTTTGAATCCAAAAATAAGGAGTAGAAGAAAGTGATAGAGATTTGGTAGAATTGAGGGGTCTTTTCGGAATGAAATCACAACTTTTGTTTTGGTAGTCTGGAGAGTATAAAGAAGAAATCGGAAAATTTTAGAAGATAGAAGATGCAAAAATGGTAAAAGATAAAGGTGAGAGTTATTTATAGGTTCAAAGCGACGACAGTTCGTTATTAGCAGTGGCCGACCACCGCCTGACATACATTAAATGCCTCAAAAGACTAAACCGACAGGACAGCTATCATGTGCGTCATGGTCGAATTTGATGGAATCGACAAGATATAATCTGATCGAGCCGTTGAAAATCATATCGTTTCTCACCATATTTCTTTCTGAGAAACGAGGGGACTATCTATATACAGTCGAAATGGATTTCAGCCTTGGCATGTCCGGTACGGTTCGAAGGGTGGTGTATCGAAGTAAGATCCCGAAGGGGGGCATGAACTAACCTAGAGCCGGGGAGGCCGGTCCGTGTTGAGATCGATATCGTAATCAAACTCGAACAAGAACTGAACCATGGCGCGGGTAGATCTATCGTGTTGATAATCTAAAAACCAACCTGCATCGACCTAGAATCCATCTGAGGGCTCGAACCAGGATCGGGCTCGAACCAAGATCACGAGTTCGAGCCGAAATCAAGCTCGAACCAAAATCGTGGATTCTAAGCAAGATCGAGCTCGCAGACAAAAGCCGTTGTAATCCCACTAGAGGGAATCTTGGTAGAAATTATGGAAAAGCTGATTTATCATGGGTCTCCCACTGAATATTTATTTTATTATACTTGGAGCCAAACCCCTTCACTATAAAAGAGCTTGTTTATCATTCTGGGAGGGCATCTTTTTTAAGACTTAGACTATCACAAACTGTATTATTTCCTCTATAAGCAAGAGTGATCTTTCTAGTTTCTTAGATTGATTCTATTTTGTTAAATCCTAAATTCACTGTTCATAATTGATTTGCCGGGATTACGTTTTCTCCAATCTATATTTATCCTAGCATTCTGTATTAAGTTATACCACATATCTTCGGAACTACGTTTAAATTCAACTCTATCCATTTTTCGGGTAAACAGGTGATGCACTTGAAAAGTATCCAACATTGATTTGTCAACATCACTAACACAATAAAGTTTGTTAATCTGTAGGCAGATTTAACGGGTGCTCAATTATCAGAGACAATTAGAAGAGAAGCTAAAGCATCACTCTCTGTAATAGAATCTAAATACTATCCCTCTAGTCAAATCTTAACCCACCTTCCTTCTTTCATTCTACTCCGAATTTACAATTAGAATCTAAATCCCCCTTGTGGTACAAAGTGCTAATTTAAATTTACAATAATGGTACCTATTCAACAAATTTTCATGACTGTTAATTGTAAAAGCCTACACATTAGAATTGTATGGTCTCTATGTTGTTACAAACAAACATGATTTTAGATATTGGGGCAGTTTGAAGCCTGAGTTTTCTCCTAAGTCATATATGGTCAAGTTGGATACTAACAAAAAAAAAAAAGAAACTTGAGCTGAAGTACTCACATCTCCATTGACATAGCAGAACATAACTTCGTTTACCAACAAAACACTGAGGATTAAATAATGGGATAAAAGAATGAATCAATATCACTTCAGTAACGGTAAATCCAGTTCATAATAGGTATAGAAGAATGAACATGACTGTTTGATCTTCTGGATATATACAAATCCATAAGACACGTAGTAGTTATATCAAGCAGTGTCTATATATATATATATATGACGTGTAAAATTTTGTTCAAAAGAGAAATTAGATCGACTCTGCTTCTGATACCAATTGAAAGTGCAAAAGAGGGGTGAATTGAAATTTATTCTTTCTTTTGCGAGGTAGTCGACTAACTTGTGTTCTAGTCAACTGATATTTTCGAAACTAAGTATAAGAAAGAAAATTGCAGAAAGTAAATGACACAGAGTATTTTTATACTGGTTCGGATTCATGGTGAATCCTACGTCTAGTCTCCTTAGATTGCATGGGTGATCTCTTTCAAATATGAAGTGACTTAGTACAGATGGATTGATGTTGTTATACACCAACAACTTTTTGATCACTTTGTTCTTCTCTCTTATGGTTGATACAATGTCTCATCAGTGTTCTTTTCTCTCTCTCTTCTCTTCTTAGTTATACAAGAAATCTATGACAAACTACAATGCTTGTTTTAAGTAGAACAAAGAGATTAATTTTGGTTTGATCAAAGTATATGAATCCTTGGCGCCTTCTGTACAATATATATGGCGAGTTGACTCCCATTCTTTATAGCGTGATAGTGAAATGATTGAGCAGCAACCCAAGGAAGTTGATTTTTCAGAATTAATCAAGATGATTTCATTTCAGAAATAGAATAGACTTTTTCTTTCGTTGCTTCCTTGATTTCCTTTTCCTTGTGGGTCGATGGAGAGAATATTTTCAGAGGATCTTCTATACTGATTGATTGATTCTTTCCATAAATGATTCACGTGATTGATTGATGCCTTTCATAAATGATCCACGCGATTGATCTTCTATATTGATTGATTGATCATCTTATGCTGATTATTTATGCATTCCATAAATGGTTGATTCGAATATCCAGTTTTCATAGAACGCGCGGTTACAACTTGATTTTTGCTTCCATATCTTTTCTTTGAGTCTTTTCCATTCTCATGACATCCTTTGGAATTGGTTTCCTGCAAGTTGAATTAAGTTATTGTCTATCATTAAAATCCAAATCTAACAATCTCCCCATTTTTGATGATGACAAAAAAAAACTTAATTCATTTAACTTCCATGTTCTAGTCAGCTCCCCCTCAATTTGGTGTGAGGTAAATTGAGTACTTGGAGTTGACTCCCCATCATCCAGATGGCAGTAGTTATCTTTTCTCAGTCGACTGAGCCGTATTCTGCAAGTTAGTATAAATGTATTGCAGTCATCCACAAAGTATCCAAAAAAAATAGGGAAAGGAAAAATTACCCACAAAGACCAAAAGAAATCATTTAAACAACCAACACAGATTTAACGACGTAGGGAATAGGTAAGGGTGTTGCAGATAGCTTCTTTGAGGCGATTAAAGCTAGCGTTCAAAGTGACTGAGACTCCATCCACTCGATCATGCACCTCCTTGAAAGTTTTCACTGTCTTTTCTATTGTTTTCAGTACCATAACTCTTAACTTGGCCACGTCAGAACCTGTTTCTTTTGCAAGTGCATAGATATCTCCAACTGAAGTCTGAGTGGCCAGCAGTAGTTCTTTGACGGCAGTCAGCTTGTCATCAAGTGTTGTTATCTTTTCAAGCAGCTCTGGATTATTGATGGCAGTCTGAGAAATATTAACCTTTACCTTGGAATTGGAGGGGATCACTTTTACTTCAACTTCCTGCTTCTTTACCCAAGTACCATCCACTGTGACATATCCCATACTAACAAACGTCCTATTGTTATAACACTTAGAAACAGATACATAGGGATAGTTAGAAAGAGGGATATTGAAGGTCTCGAAGAGGTGAGTAATGACCATCCCGTAGGGTAGGCTTGAGGGATCTTCAGCACATTCAATCATGAAATTTATTACCTAGGAGGATAGTTTCACCTTATGCTTGGTAAGAATACAGTAGACCAGAAAGGTGTCCCTTTGAGACAGAGTTGAGTAGGAACTAGTTCTGTGGAGAATAGTAGTGGCAACAATATAGGCAAGAATACATGTTTTAAAATTAATGTCACTGGGCCCTAATTGGTGTGGCAGGGGATCAGACAGAGAATCAGCAAGGCATTCCTTGGCTTGTTCAAAAGACACTTCAAAATCATCAGGCCAAGAGTTCTTAAACAAAGCACAGTAACCATAACTTTTACACTTAAAGAGGGTATCAAAAGTATAGCAGTCTAGAATAATGCGCTGACCTAATATAAGAGACTCAATTTTGTCAGATTTCTGAGAGCGGAGATTTGCATAGAACATGCGAACAAAGTCTTCATAGACTTTTAGAGGGGTTGGGGCAAAGAAATTTGTCCAACCTTGAAAAGTGAAGAAGTTTTTTACCTTGCAGTTTAGGGCTTCCATCTTTTCCAAATTGATAATCCTTCCATGAGCGATTGTCTTCCCTTTGAAGGAGACAAACTTATCTCTATTGGGAGAATCCTAATAGTTTAGTTCGGACTCCAGTGCATTGTCCAGGTCGATCTTCACCTTCTTCGGAGTGTACGTTGTAGTTCCTTCTTCCATGGGCCGCTTTTCTAGTACCTTTTTTGCTCGAGCATTATCAGAGATGATCTCTTGAGAAGGCGAAAAACCCTCGGAGTGGTCGGAGAACTTTTCAAGAGAGAGGCGGACTAATAGAGGTGGAGAGAGGAGTGAAGCAACGAGACTGAATCGACATGACTGACGGGACAGAGAAAGGTAAGAGACATGACTTATTGATTCAGTTTCCATCTTGATAAGCCAAAAAGGCGAAAAGAAAGGCTAAAAATGGAGGCGTATAATTAATGCAACAAGCAGTCATAATAAAGTAGCACAATAACAAAAGATCTTTATTTATTTTTTTACGAAAAGGTAATTTGATACGCAATATTTCAAGTAAAAAAAAATTAAAGCCTTATTTGGAAAAGGTATTAATGCCAAGTAATTTCCTAATGGTTTAAAACATATCCTCTAGAAGAGGCTTAGTAAAAATATCAGCTAGTTAATTTTTCGTGTTAACAAAAGATAATTCAGTGTCGCCCTTAAGAACATTGTCTCTAATAAAATGATGCTTGATATCTATATGCTTTGCTCTAAAATGATGCACAGGGTTTTTAGAAAGACATATAGCACTAGAATTATCACAGAAAATTTTAACAGGTTTAAACAAAAGATCATAATCAGTTAATGGATGAATCATCCAAAGTAGTTGAGCACAACATTGCCCAATGGAAATGTATTCATCTTCAGTTGTATACAGTGCAACTAATCCCTTTTTCTTACTGTTCCAGAAAAAAAATGATTTGCCAAGCAATTGACATGTTCCACTTGTACTTTTCCTGTTATCTTTATCACCGGCAAGGTCTGCATCTGAAAAACCTTCAAGCTTAAAACTATTAAGACGTGAATACCACAATCCATGTGAATAGTTCCAATAAGGTATCTAATAATTCGTTTCACGACAGTTAAATGTGACTCCTTTGGAGCTGATTGGATCCTAGCACATCTGCATACACTAAATATTATGTCAGGATGACTCGCAGTTAAATAGAGTAGAGATCCGATCATTCTATGATATTTTGATTCATCAACTGATTTTCCTTCTTCATCTTTGTCAAGAGATGTAGCCGGACTCATGGGAGTCCCAATTGCCTTGGCATTGTCCATTCCGAATTTTTGAATTAGCTCCTTTGTGTATTTTGTCCGACAAATAAAAATCTCTTCATCTGATTGATGAATTTGGAGTCCAAGGAACAAAGTTAATTCTCCCATCATGCTCAATTCAAACTCAGTTTGCATGAGATGTAAGAATTTCTTGCATAAAACAGGGTTATCACTTCCAAATATAATATCATCAACATAAATTTGAATAATGAGGTTTCTAGAAGATGATCTCTTGATAAAAAGAGTAGTGACAATCTTACCTCTCAAAAATCCACGACTAACCAAAAATGAGCTTAGTCTTTCATACCAGGCTTTAGGTGCTTGTCTTAGCACATAGAGAGCCTTAGTCAACTTAAACACATGTTAAGGAAACTACGAGTTTTCAAAACCGGGAGGTTGTTTAACATAAACCTCCTCATCAATGAAGCCATTTAAAAAAATACTTTTAGCACCCATTTGAAAAAAATTTAAACCTTTAAAAGAAGCATATGCTAATTAAATACGAATTGATTCTAACTGTGCTACCAGAGCGAATGTTTCATCATAGTCGATTCCTTCTTGTTGAGAGTAACCCTGAGCGACTAGCCTTGCTTTATTCCATATAACTTTACCTTCTTCATTCAGCTTGTTTCTGAATACCCATTTGGTTCCTATGATTGTTGTATTTGTTGGTTTGGGCACCAATGTCCCGACTTGATTTTTATCAAATTGATCAAGTTCTTCTTGCATTGCCTGAACCCAACTTGAGTCTTTCAAGGCTTCGTCAACTTTCTTTGGCTCTATTTGAGATATGAGTGTGATGTTGGCCTTTTTCTTTAAAGCTCCTCTTGTTTTCATTCCATCAGTTGAATTTCCAATGATGAACTTCTGAGGATATTTCGGTTCGCTTCTCCACTCATTTGGTATTGTTTTCATATGTTGATTAGTCGACTCGTTTTGAGGTTGATCGTGCTCATTTATGCCTTCATTAGTCGACTGTGGGATTTCAGTCGTTTTGTCAGCAGTTTCTTCTGAAGTCTTCTGTTCACTATTCTTTGGCTGGTTTTGGCTGATCTCTTCATCACCTGCAAAATCTCCTTTTTCGGCCATAGAGTTATTATTAAAAAAAAAATAACGTGAATTGATTTCTCTACACATAGGGTACGCTTATTATTGATTCTAAAAGATCTACTATTATTCGAGTGGCCCAAAAATATACCTCCATCACTCCTTGGATCAAACTTATCAAGATTGTCCTTGCCATTATTGTGGATAAAATATTTACTTTCAAAAGGATGAAAGTATCCAATATTGGATTTCTTACCTTTCCATAATTCGTATGGAGTTTTCTTCAAAATGGGTCAAACCAAACACATGTTGAGAATGTGACAAGTTGTGCTAACTGCTTCTGCCCAGAATTGATTTTGGAGAGAATGTTCTATTATCATGGTCTTGCCATATCTTGCAGAGTTCTATTATTACGTTCAACTACTCCATTTTGCTGTGGTGACCTTGGTGCTGAGAAATTATGAGTGTATCCTTGATCGTTGCAGAATTCTTCAATAATTCTGCTTTCAAATTCTCCTTTATGATCACTTTGAATAGTTGCTATAAGACGCCCATTTTCTCGTTCAACTCTTTTACATAAAATCTCAAATATTTTCAATGCCTCATCTTTATGAGATAAGAAAATCACCCATGTAAAGCGTGAGTAGTCATCAACAATAACGAAATCATATCGTTTTCCTATAATGCTTTCAGTTCTAGTAGGTCCAAACAGATCCATATGAAGCAATTGTAGAGGCTTGGAAATAGACACATTATTTTTTGAAAGCGTTTCTAGTTTGTTTACCAATTTGACATGCATCATATACATGATTTCTAGAAAAATTGAGCTTAGGAAGACCAATAACTAAGTCATGCTTGGAGAGCTTTTCAATAAGATGCATGCTTGCATGACTGAGTTTTTATGCCAGAGACATGGATCATCGGATGATGCTAAATAGATATGACTATCTAGATTTTCAATGCCATCAAGAATGTAAACGTTTCCATACCTTTTACCTGGAAGAATAATTTTACTTGTCTCATCTTCAATAGCACATCAGTTTTCTTAAAATTAACTTTGTACCCCGAATCACATAGTTGGCTAATACTTGGAAGATTGTAATTGACTCCATCCACTAGATATACTTCAGTAATATCGCAATTATTGCTGAATGGAACTGTGTCAGTACCAACTATATTTACTCTTGAATCATCTCCAAATTTGACATTTCCTCCATTTATTTTTGTAACTTATTTGAATAGATTCTTATCACCCGTCATGTGACTGGAACACGCATTGTCTAAATACCATTTTCCTTTACGACTTTTTCTGTGGTGTTCCTGCAAAATAAAATTATCACCTTATTTTAGATACCCAAGCTTGCTTGGGTCCTTGTTGGTTAGTATTACTTGAATCAGAATTAGTTTTGGGTTTCCAAATCTATCCTGAAACATTCGATTTACGAAATCTACAAAAAGAGTATTTATGACCAAATTTGTTACAGTAATGACACACATGGTTGATCCAGTTTTTGATCTCCCACTTGTGTTAGTACTTGTGGACTTAGTTCTAGTAAGTTCTTTTCCAGTTGACTTGTATGTCTCCTGGTTAGATTTGATAGAATTATGACTGGTGGACTTGCGCATGCCATTAAGTTGCATCTGCAATTCCTGAACTTCATCTTTAAGTACATCTCTTTTGATTTCACAGACTTCAAGTTTAATTTCTCATTCCTTCTTTTCTCTATTGAGTCTCCTTAGTTCATTCAATATTTTTTGAGACTCCTTTAGAGTAAGGTCAAGAATATCCTGCAATTTATTACATCTATCACAGTTATAGGATCTTACCTCGCTTGTTTCACCTCGTGCCATGAAACAATTTTCAGCATATTCTTTGCATTCATCCTCTGATGCATCTTCATCGGTCCACCATCCATAGTATATGTTCATGTTGTTTTCCAAAATGGTCATGAAGCACAGGTTTGTTATTTCTTTGTGCTCTGAGCTATCTTCATCACTCCAGCTTCCGAAGGATTTATTTTTATTGAATCCTCTGGAGACTTTTCTTTTAAGATCTGGGCATTCATTCATTGAATTGCTTGCTTTGCCTGGGTGGCATCCTTCCCCTTCTTGTGTTTCTATACCTTCTCATTAATCCATCTATGTTTCTTGATACCATGGCAATTTCTTCTTCAAGAGCTTATGGGTCATCATCAATATCATTTTCAAGTCATTTAATTGTAGCTTTGAAGGCAACTATTTTCTTCTTTTCTTCCTAGTTTGTTTTCTTGAGATAGGTCTTCTCGAATGCTATAAGATTTTCTCATAGTTCATCATATGAAAGTTTGTTTAGATCTTGAGATACGAGTGCGACTACTTTTGTCTGCTAAGTGGTAGGTAGATGCCTTAGAAGTTTTCGAACTTGATCACCACTTGAGTAGTGTTTACCAAAGGCTTTTATATAGCCAATGATTTTTTTGAACCTTGCAAACATTTCCTCGATGAAATCTCCTTCTTTCATCTAGAAGAGTTCATAATTATGGACCAACATGTTTATTCGAGTTTCTTTCACTTTGCTGGTTTCTTCATAAGGGACTTCCAGTTTGTCCCACATTTCTTTGGATGTATCACAACTTGAGATTTTCTTATACTCTTCTCCACTTATAGCATTATAGAGTAAATTCGTACCTTAGCATTGACCTGAACAACTTTCATTTGCTCGTCTATGTATTCATCTATATCTTCAGGATCAGCGGGTGGTTGAGATGCTGCTGGTAATGGATAGTTACCCCTTTTGATAACGCGCCATACTTTGACATCATAGGATTTTGTATATATTTCCATTCGCACTTTCTAGTGAGAAAAATCTTGTCCATTGAAATATGGTGGCCTGACTTGTGACGTTCCTTCTTGAAAGAGTGCTCCAACAATTACTTGATTTGCCATGATCTTTTCTCACAAGTTGTTAAGCAAAAAGTGTGAGACTAGCCCTGACACCAATTGAAAGTGCAAAATGATGGTGAATTAAAAACTATTCTTTCTTTTTCGAGGTAGTCGACGAACTTGTATTCTAGTCGACTGATATTTTCGAAACAAAGTATAAGAAAGAAAATTGTAGAAATTAAATGACACAGAGTATTTTTATACTGGTTCGGATTCAGGGTGAATCCTACGTCTAGTCCCCTTGGGTTGCAAGGGTAATCTCTTTCAAATATGAAGTGACTTAGTACATATGGGTTGATGTTGTTATACACCAACGGCTTTTTGATCACTTTGTTCTTCTCTATTATGATTGATACAATGCCTCATCAGTGATCTTTTCTCTCTCTCTATTCTCTTCTTAGTTACACAAGAAATCTATGATAGACTACCGTGCTTGTTTGAAGTAGGACAAATAGATTGATTTTGGTTTGATCAAAGTATATGAATCCCTGACGTCTTCTGTAGAATATATATGGTGAATTGGCTCTCATTCTTCACAGCGTGATAGTGAAATAATTGAGAAGCAACCCAAGGGAGTTGATTTTTGTGAATCAATCAAGATGATTTCATTTCAGAAATAGAATGGACTTTTCCTTTCGTTGCTTCCTTGATTTCCTTTTCCTTGTGGGTCGTTGGAAAGAATATTTTCAAAGTATCTTCTATACTGATTGATCGATGCCTTTCATAAATTATCCACGTGATTGATTGATGCATTTCATAAATGATCTACGTGATTGATCTTCTATATTGATTGATTGATCATCTTCTGCTGATTGATTTATACCTTCTGTTAATGGTTGATTTGAATATCCAGTTTCTATAGAACGTGCAGTTACATCTTGATTCTTGCCTCCTTGATTTTTGCTTCTAGATCTGTTGTTAGAGTCTTTTCCATTCTCATGACATCCTTTGGGATTGGTTTCCTACAAGTAGAATTAAGTTATTGTCTACATTAAAATCCAAATCTAACTATTTTCATATATTTCACGTCGTTTAGCATTCTTACCAGCAGTTCCTTAAGCAAGTGAGGGCGTTTGTTTGGTCATTGAGATCTATCGCTATGGGGTGTGGGTAGACCCTTCAAACAGGAGCAACAAATAACAAATTCAGACTGAAATCACACAAATTCATTCAGTTCTCAAGTTGGCTATATCAAATATTTCTAACTAAAAAATAAAAAAGACGCTAGGTTAGTCACAAATTCATTCAATTCTCAAGTTGGCTAGATCAAATATATTTAACTAAAAAATAAAAAAGACGCTTAGGTTAGTCACAAAGTTTCTAAATTTTAAATACACCACACTCTTGTTTAGAAACAATTTAAGAACATTGAACCTGTTAGCTAGGTTAATTGTTACTGTAGTATTCATTCATAATAAACCATTCGAAGTTATCTCCTACATCATTAACACTATCACGCCACTAAATTCTCTAATATTTATAGTCAAATGCATATCAACCTAAAAAGCATTAATTAGCAGCATGCATAAATACTTATTTCTCGTTGTTATCATGCAATTTATGAGAGTTTCAAACTTTAGAGTTGAGACTGATTCAAAATCTATTAGATAGATCTAACATTTTCAAATGCTCTAAACATATATAAATTCAGATGCTAATTATGCTAAAGAGCATTAGCAGTATCAATCACTTTCTCTTTTCCCGTGTGTGTCTCTCTCTTCTCTTTATTTCTCTTCCCTTGTTCAATTTCTCAAGCCCTATTCCAAATCAACCCTAGAGAACCCACCAAAAGTCAACCAGTTGGTTATGCTTTTAAAATATCAAATAGAAATCTTGAGTAATTGGATTCTTAAAATAGAAGCAAAATATAAACTTTTTCATAGATAGAAAAAAAAGGAGTCGAGCCTATTAGGATAGAGGAAGTACCTCTACAACTTATATTTCAATAATTGTACTTCAATTGGAAAAATCACATGGTACCCCATGTTGCGAGAGTAACAAAACTGCTCAATTCATGCTCAATTATTTATAGAAATATAATTTTAAGAAAAATATTAAACAAATAAGTAATAATAGTTTCTCCAAAAATTAAAAAAAGTATTGAACTTCTCCAATTACAGTTACATGCTCAACTAACTTGTGTTCTGACAACAATTTTCATTGGGGAACATTATCCCACCACAAATCCAGCAAACCTCAAATAAGACAAAATTAATTTGTCATTATGTCGTGGTTCACAACGAGAAAACAGAGTGACCAAGTAGGCATAAAGAGAAAATTAAACAAAGTAAGGAAGAAGATTCATAATAGTCAGAAGAGCGCAGGGCAAAGCATGGTGAGGAAAAGGATCGAAAATAGACATTATGAGGCAAAAGAAAACCCAAATGGTGGCCACCCTAACAAATGAGTGAAATCACCAGATTACCATATAAATAAAATGTAAGTTGTCATGTTTCTAGAATAAGAAAAATAGACAAGGAATTAAACATTGAAAAATATCTAGAAGACCTTTTTAAAAACACTTCATCAAATCCATAAGTAGAAGCATTTAGTTCTATTAGTTTCTGAAAATCAAAACAAAACCCTTTGTAGTCTATTAACGCAGGCATACAAATATAAAGGAGGAGATGAAAGACGAAGGCTAGAGTACTGACCTATCAGCAAGCGGAGACCAAATCGAAACAGAGAGCATGTTTTAAAATTTATTCTGCGGTAAACTATATGATATAACCCTTGAGGTTAAAGATCAAAGAATGCAGTTGCAGAGCTACACATCGCCAAAAGCAAGAGCGTGTTTAGCTTCCACATAAGTAACCAAAGAGACGAAGAGGCGCATGCCAATAGCGGAAGGTTTTAGTTTCCAATGCTACACTATGTAAAATATGATAAAAATAGTGTTGATGCAACATCAAAAGCCCAACAGGACAACGAAAAGGACTTTATCGGAAATTTGCGGAAGCAGGACGACGAAGAGTACCTTAAGGGTGGGTGCAAGGCGGACGATTTTAAAGCGGACCCGTGCCTAAACTCAAGATACAAAATAATTAAATTTAATTTAAAAAATAATTCGAGTTACATTCTCAAAGCTTCTTTGAAAAGTTCATAGTAATAAAATATACCAAGGCAAATCTGTTTTTAACTCAATCACTAAATACATACCACTCAATAAAAATTTAAGTTGTAGAAGTGATCAATTGAAGAAATAAAGCTAGCAATTTTTATGTGTCCACACTTCACTATTTCCAGAATACAACAGACTTGTGATCTGTTATCAAGTTAAAAGGTATAACAAAAATAATGCAACAGTTCCGATTTAGACATTTCTTTTTTAAACAAAGATTAACAACTTGTTCACAAAGATATTCATGCATTACTATAAACCATGATCTCTGCCCATAGAATCAAGATCGAAATATGTTTTTAATTGCTACCACCGAAATGGACAAGTAAACATCAAGATAATGTTAAAGCAGCAACAAAACATTTAAAATGTTATCAAGTTTACCAAGAAGGACGACCTACCATTCCCTCTTTCAATATTAGTATAAAAGTCATCATGCAAAACATGTTTGGTCAGTCTCATTTATACAATTTAGCCCTAATTTGTCATCGAAAGAAAACCATCAAACATTTGGTTAAATTAAGCTTAAATATTTTTGAGCAGGGTAGAGCAATTGGTTCCCCTCGACTTACTCGGGCTCAATTCTTCAGGGTCATTTTGGAGAAGTTTGTGCCCCACACCAGGAGAGAAGAGTTGTTTGAGCATCTTCAATAGTGTCAGATGTCATTTACTGATTATGAAATGAGGTTTACAAAGTTGTCTCGTCATGCTACTATTTTGATTCCCGAGGAGAAAAGAGTGAGGAGATTCATTGATGTTCTTCACCACAGTATTCGCCTTGCTATGGCTAGAGAGGTAGAAACTAGGACTTCATTTCATCAGGTTGTGGAAATAGCGCGTCATGTTGAGTGCTTCCGCAGCGAGACTATGAAGATGATGCACAATATGGACAAGAGGTCCCGACATTCGGGTAGTTTCATTGGTGCCTCAGCTGGAGGCTGAGGTCGATTTGGGAAAGGCCATTCTAGTAGGCCAACATATCATGCACCACCACCTAGTCGAGGAGCTCCCGTGCAGTCTTCATTCAGTGCACTTCTAATGCAGAGTTCTCATCGCGCTCCAGCTATTCAGAGTTCATTTGTACCAGGTTCTTCTAGTAGATATACTGGTTCACGGGATCGGATTTAGGCCCCTCAGTCAGTTCCGATAGAGGTTGCTATGAGTTTGGGAACTTGGGGCACGTCAGGAAATTCAGTCCCATCTTGTGTAGAGGTTCGTGGCAATAGGGAGATTAGACTATGACTGATGTGCCGATTTCTACACCACCCATTCAGCCAGCTCGGGTTGGAGGTCATCCAAGACGTGATTGTCCTATAGGGGAGATTAGTTTAGTGGAGGTTAGGTTAGATGTTATGCGTTTCCAGGAAGGACAGAGGTTGTTGCTTCTGATTCTGTTATTACAGGTATTGTTTTTGTGTGCCACAAAGATTCTTTGGTATTGTTTGATCCTAGCTCTACTTATTCATATGTGTCTTCATACTTTGCTTCTTGTCTGGATATGGCATGTGATTTTCTTGTTACCCCGGTTCATATATCCACACCAGTTGGGAATTCCATTATGGTGGATTGAGTTTATCGGTCATGTGTGGTCACTATGTGTGGTTTCAAGATCAGGGGGGATTTTCTATTATTAGATATGGTAGACTTTGATGTGATCTAGGGTATGGATTGTATATATCTGTACCATGCTATCCTTGATTTTCATGCGAAGACTGTGACATTGGCTATGCCGGGGTTGCCAAGGCTGGAATGGAGGGGTTCTCTTGGTTGTAGTCCTAGAAAAGTGATCTCATTTTTGAAGGCTTGATGGGTGGTTGAGAACGGATGTTTGGCGTACCTAGATTTTGTCAGAGATGTTAGTGCTAATACTACTACTATTTAGTCTGCTCTAGTAGTGAGGTAGTTTTCGGATGTGTTTCCTACAGACCTACCGTGCATGCCACCCGATAGGGATATTGATTTTTGTATTGATTTGGCACCGGGCACTCAAGTTATATCTATTCCCAATGTATTGCATGGCTCCAGCTAAGTAGAAGGAATTGAAGGAGCAGTTGCATGAGTTATTGGATAAGGGGTTCATCAGGCCTAGTGTATCACCTTGGGGTGCGCCGGTGTTGTTTGTTAAGAAGAATGATGGGTCCATGAGAATGTGTATTGACTATCCACAATTGAACATGGTTACCATCAAGAAGAAGTATCCATTCCCACGTATTGATGATTTATTTTACCAGCTTCCGGGTGCTAAGGTGTTCTCAAAGATATACTTGAGATCGGGGTATCACTAGTTGAAGATTAGGGCTTTAGACATTCCTAAAACGGCTTTCAAGACGCGTTATGATCATTATGAGTTTTTAGTGATGTCTTTTGGTTGACTAATGCTCCAACAACTTTCATGCATTTGATGAATAATGTGTCCCAGCCTTATTTGGACTATATTGTTATTGCATTCATTAATGATATTCTTGAATATTCCCGCAGTAAGGAGGAGCACGAGTAGCATTTGAGGATTGTGCTTCAGACATTGAGGGAGAAGAAGTTATATGCTAAGTTCTTGAAGTGTGAGTTTCGGTTTGACTCGGTGGAATTCTTGGGCCACGTGGTGTCTAGTAAAGGGATCAAGGTGGATCCGAAGATGATCGAGACAGTTTAAAGTTGGACTAGACCTTCTACCACTAAAGAGATTAAAATTTTCCTAGGGTTAGACGGTTACTATTGTAACTTTGTGGAAGGGTTTTCGTCTATCGCAGCTCCATTAACCAAGTTGACTCAAAAGGGTGCTCCATTAAGATGGTGTGATGAGAGCTTTTAGAAGCTCAAGGCTTCTTTGACTACAACTCTTGTTTTGGTATTTCCCTCATGATCGGGGATGTATACTATTTATTGTGATGATGCACGTGTTGGTCTTGGTTGTGTGTTGATGCAAGATAGTATGGTGATTTCCTATGCGTCACGCCAGTTGAATTCCCATGAGAAGAACTATCTGGTTCTTAATTTGGAGTTGGCAGATGTTGTTCATACGCTGAAGATTTTGAGACATTACTCGTATGGCATGTCTTGTGAGGTCTACACTGATTATCAGAGTCTTCAGCATTTGTTCGAGCACAAGAATTTAAATTTGAGGTGGCAGAGGTGGTTGGAGTTGTTGAAATATTATGATATCACTATATTGTATCACCAAGGGAAGGCGAATGTGGTAGCAGATGCGTTGAGTAGGAAGATGGAGAGCATGGGGATTTGGGCCAATATTCCTGCTATGGATCACCTTTGTCAATTGGATGTTCAGGCCTTGGCTAACTGATTTGTGAGATGTGATATTTTTTAGCCTAGAAGGATTCTCGATCTTTTCGTTGCGCAGTCGTCCTTGTTTGAGCGCATCAAGACTCGTCAGTATGATGATCCCCATCTTCTTGTCCTTAAGGACACGATGTTGTCTGGTGGTGCTATGGAAGTGGCTATTGGTGATTGATGTGTATTGCGGCTTCAGGTTCAGAGTTGTGTTCCTAATGTGAATGGTTTGAGAGAGTTGATTCTTGAGGAAGCTCATAGTTCGATGTATTCTATTCATCCATGTTCTACGAAAATGTATCATGACTTGAAGCAGCATTATTGGTGGCAAAGTATTAAGAAGGACATTGTTGGTTACGTTGCACGATGTTTGAATTGTCAGTAGGCCAAGTATGAGCATCAGAGACCAGATGGTTTGCTTTGGAGGTCAGATATACCAGAATAGAAGTGGGAGTGCATTACTATGGACTTTGTGGTTGAATTTCCATAGACATTGAGGATATTTGACGTTGTTTAGGTCATTGTGGACTAACTGACCTTGTATGCACATTTCATTCCAGTCATGGCTTCATACACTTTGGAGCAGTTGGCTAAAATCTACATCAGAGAGTTGCATGGTTTGCATATGTCTATCATCTAGGATAGAGGCACTCACTTTACTTTGCACTTTTGGAGAGCCGTTCAGTGTGAATTGGGCATCAAGTTGAGCTGAGCACTATATTTCACCCTCAAACTGATGGACAGTCCGAGCGGACCATCCAGATTTTGGAGGATACGTTGAGGGCCTGTGTTATTGATTTCGGAGGCCAGTAGTATTAGTTTCTACCATTAATGGATTTGCATACAACAACAATCATTCTAGTATCCAGATGGCTCCATATGAGGGATTATACGAGAGGCGATGTCATTCTCTGATTGGTTTGTTTGAGCCTGGGGAGGCTAGGTTGTTGGGCACAAATTTGGTTCGTGATGCTTTGGGGAAGGTGAAATTGATACTTTAGTGGCTTCGTACAGCACAATCCAGGCCACAGGGTAATGTTGATAGGAAGGCTCGTGATGTGGTTTTCATGTAGGGTGAGAAGGTTCTTCTTTGAGTTTCGCATATGAAAAGCGTGATGAGATTTGGGAGGAAGGGCAAGTTAAGCCCTCGTTGTATTGGTCCATTTTAGGTCTTAGGAAGAGTTGGTTAGGTTGCTTATATACTCGCTTTGCCACCCAACTTGTCAGAAGTTCATCTGATGTTTCATGTTTCCATGCTTCAGAAGTATTATTAGGATCAGTCACATGTGTTGGATTTCAGTATAGTGCAGTTGGATAAAATCTTGGCTTATGAAGAAGAGCCGGTGGACATTTTGGATAGGCAAGTTTGGAACTTGAGATCTAAAGATTGCATCAGTGAAGGTTCAATGGAGAGGTCAACCGGTCGAGAAGATGTCTTCCGAGACCGAGCATGATATGCATAGCAAATATCCTCATCTTTTTGACATCCCAGGTATGTTTCTAAACCCGTTTGAGGATGAACATTCGTTTAAGAAGTGGAGAATGTAACGACCTGGCCAATTATTTACTGTATTTGAGTCCCATTTCTCTATTTAATGCTTCCCGTATGTTTGCTTGTTGTTTTGTAACTTGCGGAGATGGTTGGTTTGGTTTCGGAAAAGTTTGAGAGTGAATTGGAACACTTAGTTCTATTTTTGGAAGCTTAAGTTGTAAGAGTTGATCAATGTTTGACTTACGAGTAGATGATTGCGGATTGGTGTTTTGATGGTTCAATTTAGTTGATATGATGATTTTGGACTTAGGCGTATGTCTGGATTTAGATTTGGAGGTTTCTAGGATGTTTTAGCCTAGATTGACTTTGTTGACCTTTTAAGATTTAATTAAAGGTTGAAGATTTATTGTTTGGGGTTGAATCTATAGCTTGTACTGACTAATTTAAGTAATATTTGGCTAGATTCGAGTCATTTGGTGGTGGATTTGAAAGGAAAAGCAGTTTTGGAAGGTTGAAGGTCATCCAGGGTGGAGGTAAGTCTCTTGTCTATCCTTGTTAGAGGAAATTCTCTCGATAGGTGATCTATTTGCTACTTGTTGCTTGATTTGGGAACTACGTATATGCGAGGTGACGAGCGTATATGCATTAGCTAGATTATGATCATGCATGGGTAAAATTAGGCTTACAGTATGCCTTACTTGGATTGTGTTAATTATTGATTTGTGTTTTCGTTGATTTTATGACCACGTGATGAGTCTTAACTATGATTAGACGCAATGATTTAGAGTCACGACCCAAAATCCCATCGGAGTCGTGATGGTGCCTAATAGCGTTTACTAGGCAAGCCAACAATAACATATGTAGAAATAAACATCAATAACAGTAAGAAAATAGTCTCAATAGTGGAATATCATAAATAACTGAAATCAACGACTATACAACTGAAAACCATCCCAAAATCTAGAGTCATCGAGTGCATGAGCTTTATAGAGAATAATTAAAAAGTCTGAACAAAATCCAGAATTGTCTAAAAGACTAAATAGTAGTAATAATGAGATAAGGGAACAGACTTCAAGGCCTACGAATGGGGACAACAGTGCTACCTCGAAATCTCCGTGCAGATACAAATAACAGCTCTCTAGCAATCACTGCTATCGGCAACACCTAGATCTGCACATAAAGTGTAGAGTAGCCCAGCAGGACAACGAAAAGGACTTATTCGTAAATTTGCGGAAGCAGGACGACGAAGAGGCCCTTAAGGGTAGGGCGGACGATTTTAAAGCGGACCCGCGCCTAAACTCAAGATACAAAATTACTAAATTTAATTTTAAAAATAATTCAAGTTACATTCTCAAGGCTTCTTTGAAAAGTTCATAGCAATAAAATATGCCAAAGGCAAATCTGTTTTTAACTCAATCACTAAATAAATACCACTCAATAAAAATTTAAGTTGCAGAACTAATCAATTGAAGAAATAAAGGTAGCAATTTTTATGTGTCCACACTTCACTGTTTCCGGAATAAAGCAGACTTGTGATCTGTTATCAAGTAAAAAAGTATAAAAAAAATAATGCAGCAATTTCGATTTAGATATTCCTTTTTTAAACAAAGATTAACAACTTGTTAACAAAGATATTCATGCATCACTATAAACCATGATCTCTCCCCATAGAATCAGGATCGAAATATGTTTCTAATTGCAGCTTCCGAAATGGACAAGTAAACATCAAGATAAAGTTAAAGCAGCAACAAAACATTTAAAATGTTATTAAGTTTACCAAGAAGGACGGCCTACCGCTCCCTCTTTCAATATTAGTATAAAAGTCATCATGCAAAACATGTTTGGTCAGTCTCATTTATACAATTTAACCCTAATTTGTCATCGAAAGAAAACCAGCAAACATTTGGTTAAATTAAGCTTAAATTTTTATTTTTTTTAGAAAGATTAAATTAAGCTTAATTCGCAAACAGCAAATCTCCATCTCTAAACTCATCGATCAGCTATTTGATTACTGAGCATGAGAGATTATATTCAGCTAGAGAGTCAATAAAATGAATAGCAGGATCACCAAAAAAAATGATAAAGGGAAAAAGATAAATAAAGTAAGTATTCCATTTCTACTAAGTTTTGTAGGTTGGACAAATACTAACTTGTTCGTTATATTAGCAACCAACAGTCATAAGTTTCATCCTTTGCGGGTAATAGTCAATGTTGACGGAGAGTCCGAGAGATGAAGGGGGTTGAGCACGATGTCAAGCTAAATGAACTCTCTTATAGCGCAAAAACACCAGTCCCAGTTGTTTGGTCAATTTCTTAACCTGAGAACGACTGCCCCTTTGCAATAGCTTATTTGAAATTCATGCTTTCGTACCTGTAATGAGATATCCTGAGGACAAATGGCGCACGATTCAAAACTCGGTGGAGTAATAGGATAACTCCACACCATTCTCCACCTAGAACTTTTTGGTAAGTGTACTATATTTAACTGACGAATTTTAGAAGGTAAGAAGGTAGCCCAATGAGAATAAGTTCTCTAAGCTACATACAAAATTCTAGCTAACCATCCAAGAAATATTGGAATTCCAAGATTATTAACTAAATAAACTGCAACGAAGGAAAAAAAACCAATTAGTTCGCACAACTTCGTGAAAACTTGTAAGGGTTCGCAATAAATATCTTAGAAACACGTAGATACCCTTTGAAATTTGATCTGAAATGACCCACAATGGTCAAAAGTTAGGAAAGAAACTATTTTTAATCCAGGAAAGAATTAGAAATATTTCGTTTTCTTATAATGCGGATATTTTCCTTGGAGGCTAGAAAGAAATTAAATCCCTAACCAATATCAGCAAACAAAGATCTCTGGCAAAAAAATGGGAGAAAATAAATGGGAACATTTAGGAAAATACTCCATGAAGAAACAAGTTTTAGCTCGTTACACTGAAGCCACTTTATTGATTCTTCACCTTCAACAACGAATTTCATTCCACATTAAATTATTTTAAGGACGTCAAATGAAAAAAATGAGAAGCAAAACTATGAAAGTTAAACATTTGGATTAAACTCTTTTATAGAGTTCTGACCCCTCAAAATGTGCTTCCAGAAGTAAGATTCGTCCAATCCAAAGTGTTAGTTGGTCATGTAATTATCAACTGAGTACTTTATCCCAATCACTCTTTAATATTTCAGCAGAATACAGTCAGGTAATATCTAGTTGCAATTTGCACTACCTGGTAACAATTTCTCTCAGATTGTTTCTAAACTAAACTCACTTCTAGTGGTTTTGAACTTTTTCTCTTACGGATAAACATCACAATTAGAACTCATTCATACTCGTCATCTATTTCAGTTCTCCTATGTACTGGTTGATGCTAATAGTAGGTCAGTTAGTCCATACAATGACAACACTAATAGGGTTACATAATGAGGGAATATCTGGCCAAAAGTTTATACTCAAGTTTATACTCCAGTAATTTTATAATGAAAAAATAGGAAGAGAACTTCAGAAGATATTCAAATAAAATACCTGAACTGGTGATTCTTTATGCGAATAAGCCATCCTTGAGCTGTCCAAGCACTATGTGCAGTTTCTTTGGCAAGAAAGAACAATAAATACACTACTGAAAAATGACCGTGTACGCTTCTATTTGGTAGGAATTCTTACATAGGTAGCCTCTAAATACCTCTTTCCTTCAGCCCCCCAATATCCAATTAGTTGATGAGATTTGGGTGATCTACCAGTTGTTAATGACTCTACAGAATAATTAGAGATCAATACGACACTACAGGTTTCCATAACATACAACTTATATTGTTTAGCTTGTCAAACATAAAACTCGTGATTTAACTTCACAAGCATACACTAAATATCTAGAGAAGCGTCATGTGTCACTTATAACTTGTTGCAAAGTAAATACTGAAAACCAGAATGTTCAATCAATGAGAAGAAAAGTGGAATAAAGTGCCAATATCGTCATGGCGTCAGTCAAAAGTCGGCCATGACAATATTGAGTACAACCTAGTTGCTAAAATATCACTGACAGAGCATACCAAAATTGCCTCAGTGGCCTCCAACTCTATGCAAAGCAAAAAAACACCATCCACACCTTCTCCACTGTCTTTGGCCTCCCGATCAAGAATTTTGCCACTATTGCATCACATACTTCTTTCACATATCTACTACTTATTCAAATGAAGCAAAATAAAATTAAAACTAAATGAACTAAAGCATTACCTCCCAGCCTCAACATCAATATTTCAAGTAACAAATGAAGACATCGAGAGCCTTCTCCTGAACTGGTGCAGTTGTATCTGCTAGTCTTCCTACAAGATGGCCCTAAAAATTTCCTAAATAAAAAAAGTCTATCAACAAATACGATCACACTACACCAACATATAGATTGTCATAATGGAGATTTTAAACAAAGTAAACCAGATCTAATGGAATAACATCCTAACTGAAGTAAGTACTCACCGAATTCACTTAGGCACGGGTCCATGGGATTAACAATGAAATCGTAGATCGCGGCAAGGTCACGTTTAACGTCATCTCAAACCTTCCAATTTTTGTGACTTAATTGCTCATCCGTTGCACTTTATTTCCTTCTTTCAAAAACTTCTCGTCTTCCGATATTGTAATATTTTTGGTGCATCTAAATTTGATATTATAAAGATTCAATTTCCCCCACTTTTCCACCTACAACTTCCTGTATGTTCTTATTTTGCAAAATCAAGTTTAGGGTTCAATTTTTGTAAGGTAAGTTTGACTAAAACTTTAAGCTTGAGCCATCTATTTGTTGGCTCGACATGGAATTTGCTCCTTTTTTTAATAAGTTTTTATGACTTTTTTTCATTAACTTTAGAAGAAAACTATTTTCACTTAATGGGTTCATATTTCATGCACATAGAGGCCTTTCATATTAACAGCATTATGCAAGTTACACTCTCCGGTGGCTGCTATTTACTTGTGAACAGGATCAAAGAAATTTGAAAGTGATGTACAAGCTACCATGGCTCAAACGAAGAGGATTAGTTAAATCTTGAAATTATTGGTCCGTTTGTTCTTCTAAGTTTTTTTATGCTATTTGTGTGATTGATGACCTTTTCATTATCTCTACCATATAGCAATATTGTTCCGTGATATCTAACTCAGACAAAAAATCATATGGCATTCAAATTCTCGATTACCAATTCACTTGTAAATGCCCACAAGAAAAACCCTTTTCTACCAAGAAAAATGAGCTTTTTAATTCTTCTACAACACATAATAATTAACATTGAGGTATCAAAGCAAATACTTTAAGCAAACTGCGAATCAACTTGGCTTATTTTACGGTGAGGAAAAGCCCAAAACCATACATGATCTTTGGCTTTAGACTCAAACTCATACATATTCTTTCACATGGAGTACTAATAGTACATTTACTTTAACAAAGTGGTGCACTTTTAGTCATAACACTGAGAAAAAGCCCAAAAACATACATTATCTTTGGCTTTAGACTCAAAGTCATACATATTCTTCCACATGGAGCACTAATAGTCCATTTACTTTAACAAAGTGGTGCACTTTTAGTCATAACACTAAGCACATTTTAATTTTTAACAGAAATCTAAGATGTGACAAAATATATGTTCCCTTTATTTTCTTGTTTACCGAAAGAAATAAAGATGACAGATTTATCTAGATAGCAAATAGTAAATATGCATAGAATTTATTTACTATTTATCTATTTACTATACGTAAAATATACATTTTGCTAAGAAATGTTAAACACCGTTAATTTTTATTTGCAGTGATTTTTATCTAGATAACCTCAAATGTTATCTAGATTTTTTATTATATACATAATATTTACTATACGTTGACATAAAATAAATATACGTAAAATCATTGCTGAGAGTAAATAAATATTTACTATACGTTGACATAAAATAAATATATATTTATTAGATTTTTTTATTTTATGGGAGTCAACGTATAGTAAATATACATAAAATAAAAATAAATATTATGTATATAATAAAAAATCTAGATAACATTTGAGGTTATCTAGATAAAAATCATTGCAAATAAAAATTAACGGTGTTTAATATTTCTTAGTAAAATATTTACGTATAGTAAATAGATAAATAGTAAATAAATTCTATGTATATTTACTTTTTGCTATCTAGATAAATCTGTCATCTTTATTTCTTTCGGTAACAAGAAAATAAAGGGAACATATATTTTGTCAGATCTTAGATTTCTGTTAAAAATTAAAATGTGTTTAGTGTTATGACTAAAAGTGTACCAACTTGTTAAAGTAAATGGACTATTAGTGCTCCACGTGGAAGAATATGTATGACTTTGAGTCTAAAGCCAAAAATAATATATGTTTTGGGGATTTTTCTCAGTGTTATGACTAAAAGTGCACCATTTTATTAAAGTAAATGTACTATTAGTGCTCCACGTAAAAGAATATGTATGCCTTTGAGTCTAAACCCAAAGATCATGTATGATTTTGGGGTTTTCCTCTTTTACGATACTCGGAATATAATTGTTAAACAGAACTTGTCAACTTACAGAGGTGTCTTTTCGAAAGGAAAAAAGAGACACACAGAACTAATCAACAAGAACTAAGATGGTGCCGCTATTTCAGAGAGAAAATAGAAATAGAGAAGGAGAAAAACGAAATCTGAAAGGAAAACGAAAAGGACTCACAGTCGAGTTGTTGGGCGCCGTCCGCCAGTATGGAAGGAAAGGCATTTGAGCCAGCTGGTTCTCAGTAGAACCAAGGATTTTCAAAGTCTCAGAAGACCTATGTTCTTCACTTCTTCGTCAACTATGGCGATGGAATTGAGAGAGATATTCGTGATAAAAAGAGAGATGGAAACAAACAAACTCTATAACAATGAACTCAACCCAAAATACACAATTTTAATTCGAAACCTAAAAGGAAGAAAACGAAGAGGAGCAAACAGACATCTTTTTTTTTTGTTAAACAAACAGAGATCTCTAGTCTAGCAAGAGGAGAGCGGGAAGATTGAAGAATTTGCACAGCACGTGTTTGAAGCAAAGTACACCGTAAAAATTTTCATCCATACAAAATCGTACACTTAAAAGCACAAAAATAGAGGTTTTGTCAATATTGTCCTTTTCTTTGAACGTATGTCTATTTTGGTTTCTTAAATATAGCCATGAATATATTTAGTCCCTTAAATATGTTAAAGTGGAGCACATTTAGTCTCACTGACATAATATGTTAAAAAACTAACGGTGTTACTCAACTCTGATTCATGAAGCAAATCTTCTGCTCTGAAACAAAACGTTTCCTCTCCTTTTATTGGATAACGCAAATTATCACTTTAATTCCTCATTTTTAGATAATGTCTTCTAAAATTTTGACCTTGAAAATATCCCCTTATGTGCCAGTTTTCAATGAAAAAATGACGTTGTATAGCCGCTGCAAAAATAATAACCGAAAATGTATAAAAATTTATATATATATATATATATATATATATATATATACACACACACACACACACACACTGTATATGTTAATATACAAAAATTATACAAATTTTATATACTTTTTTCACTACCATATGTAAATAGTTTCTGGCACGGGGTAAAAGTGATAATACAACTTGGTTATTCGTTTACTTCAATAATATGCCTAGTAGTGATCCTGACACTTCTATTTTTTTCAAATTTTAACTTTTCTTTTTGGAAAAATCAACCGAAATTTTTATTTATATATATATACAAATTTTATATATTTTTTCGACTATTATTTTTACAGCAGCTATATAGTATTATTTTCTTATTGAAAACTGGCATAGAAAGGGATATTTTCAAGGTCAAAATTTTAGAAGACATTATCTAAAAATGAGGAATTAAAGTGATAATTTGTGTTATCCAATAAAAGGAGAGGAAATGTTTTGATTCAGAGCAGAAGATTTACTTCATGAATCAGAGTTGGGTAACACCGTTAGTTTTTGAACATATTGTGTCAGTGAGACTAAAAGTGCTGCACTTTAGCATACCTAAGGGACTAAAATAGACATACCCTCAAAAATAAGGGACAATATTGGTCAAAAACTCCACAAGAGCACACATTTCCAATATTAACCCTGTGTGGACAGGCAGGACGACGAAGTCCTGCTTACTGACGCTTCTAAATAGTAAGGGTGAATGACACAGTTATCCACAAAAATAAAACTATTTACCTTTACCTATCCATTTATTTTTCTACCCATCAAACTAATTATATTTCCTGCCCATAGTAATTTTTATGAAAAATTTTCTCTTTTTTCTCCAATTCTTTTTTATTTCTATGCTTCTTTTCTTTTTTCCTTTTCTTCTTTCTTTTCTCCTTTTCTTTTTTCTCGTTTTCTTCTTATTTTTAGTCAAAATTTTCAAAGAACTTATTGGTGCATATATCAAAAGTGTTAAAGAGAAACTACCCGGTATGTCCGCTCATAAGTAAATTAGTATAAAAATTAGCTAATTCATAAATTATTGTCACTATTAGCCAAATACTACAAATATTAGCCAATTAGTTATTTGTAGCCAACAAAAGGTTAAAGTTTTACTTTCTTTTGAGTGGGTGTTGTTGGAATAGATTGGGTACATCTTAAGAAATTTTAATCTTAGTTTTGGGATGATTTGGTGGGGTTTTGAGGTGGTTTGAATTAAAAATTCAAGGTAAAAGATGAACATAAAAAAAGATAATATGTGTATTACACTTTGTATCATTTGTGTATCACATATGTATCATATGTGTATCAATGTGTATCACATGTATGTCCATGTATACCTGCGCGTGTGATACATGTGTCGCAGAAGATTTTCTAAACTGATTTAACTATGTTCGATACCAAACCAGTCCAAATCACCTCCAATCTTGCTTAAACTTTGTGTGTTAACTCATCTATATGTTTTCAATGATTTCAACCATACACATTGGAAGAAGAAAAAAAACTTTTTTGCCTATTTTTTATAATATTGTATATCAGTGGTAATGAATTTTGACTCCAAACTAGTCTAATTCACTTCCAAGTTTATATAATGTCTCGTCTATGTGTTTTCAACTAATCGCAATAATATCCATTAAAAAATCTTTTTTTGCCTATGTTTTTTAATGTTGTATATTATTGGTAATATTTTTGGTTATTTTTGTTAGCATGACTAAAAATGCCTAGTTGTTGGTAAAAGATATCTTTTTTTGATACATTTCTATAAGATTCCCCTCTTTAAATTCTTATACTTGTACTCTCCCCCCGCTCCAGTTTATGTAAACCTATTATTTTTTTTAATCTGTTTCGAGAAGAATGATTGGTTTCTAAATTTGAAAACAATTTAATTTCAACTTCCCATTTTACTCTTTGTGAAAAGCTTTTACAGCTACAAATGTTATACCATATTTAAAACTACAAGTTTCAAAAATCTTGTTGCCTATGGCATATTTAAGACCATAAAATCTTTATTTTTTCTTAAACTCCGTATCCAATTATATGATTTCACATAAATTGAAACATAATTTCCTATTGAAACATAATTTCCTAGTATCTCCACTGGCTAGAGACTACCAACTTTGCGTCTTCTCACGCTCTCTTTTCTTCTTTTTTTTCTTTTCTTTTGGAGCCATCAGACCTTCACCTTCCTAAAGGCTGCCTAAAGGATCCCATTTAGTGTTTGAAATTCTCCATAATAAAAATAATACTATGTTCTTATCTTCAGCTTTACCTTAGGTTGACCCCTGAAAATAAGCATGCGTTAGACTCTTTCCATGCATTTGTACAAAAACTTTAACAGGAATAATTAGGTGCTTCGATTGCACTATCAGGTAATCCAAACCATGCTTCTGTTGGGAAAAAGTTAGTGATGATTGGTACATTTTTTTGGATTTGTCAGTATCTTATATCTAGATACAAGATTCATATAAACTGTCCTTGTAATTAAGAATATATATCCTTGTAATTAAGGAGAAGGGAACCTTAGCGTAACCGGTAAAGTTGATGTCATGTGATCAGGAGATCACGAGTTCAAGCTGTGGAAACAGCCTCTTGCAAAAATGCAGGGTAAGGTTGCGTACAACAGACCCTTATGATCCGACCCTTCCCGAACCATGCGCATAACGGGAGCTTAGTGCACTGGGCTGACTATCCAAAAACACACATTAGTCTGACAAATCTTAGAATCAGAAAATACAGTCAATGACTCAACTGTAACATTTCTGCTTATACTCGACCAAACTAAAAGCGATGGATCGCATTATAGAGGGGATTGCATACTAGAGGCTCTTTCACAACAAAGAAAAAGAATAACCACCAATAAGTCCAACAACATTTCTCGTAAAGATGGAATACTACAAAATGTTCTTCATAAAACTATTGGAGACATGGCAAGTTGTATGCAGCAGCTCCATAATCTAAGCAGCTCCATAATCTAAGTCCCTATAAATTGTTAAGGGGTAGTTGAGCTGCTATTGAAACAGCTCAAAAGTATTCTTCACCCCCCCCCCCCCAAAAACCTCCCGGCCCTCTATAGATATAGATATGCATATATATATATGTATGGTATATTGGAAACAAGACTCCTCGATAGCTAAATTTAGACTGACGGTTCAGCAGAGGATATCAAGGAATAGACGACTAGTTACCATCGTCCCATTGGAATTGATTCTTAAGGCTTGGCAAACACTTCAATGCATTCTGCACTAATTTTGCCTGAATGGCGACCACCCAACTTCCCGAATGAGGCTAAGGGTGACAAAACTCTCAAGCTGTTACTGCTGCTGCTGCTGCCACCTTCAGTAAGACTGAAAGATGTTCTTGATTTTCTTGGCCGTGAGGGACTCAATTCCTCGTCGTAACTGTCTATTTTATTCTGGACCACGACTAAATGAGTGATATCGCTCCGGCAAAAGGGGCATACAGGAACCTTCTCACTGTTACTTGTAGGATTGGGCTTATTGTGACAACATAAGGCTAGAGTGCAATGAGCACACATCTGATGGCCACATTTTTTAATCTCAATTGTGCAGGAATGCTCAAAGCATATGCAACACAGCTCAAAATCACTGCCCTGTTTGGAAACAAAAACACGATTTGTGAAAAGCAGATTCATAGTAAAAGGTCTAACATAAATGTGTTACTAAATCTCCTTTTTCTTCATTTGCTGATTAGTAGAAAGAGTTGTAACTAAACCAGATGAGTCCTTGATGAAACATAACAGCCAACCATCAATTCAAATGTTATGCAAAATTATGGCTTCCCTCTTTCTCCACGAGGTAGGGGTAAGGTCTGCGTACACACTACCCTCCCCAGACCCCACCATGTGGGATTACACTGGGTATGTTGTAATAACAAACAAGAGCCGAATAATAGAAGTGGTTCGTTAACATTTATCCAACTACCACATCGCATATTTTCTACTACCACATTACCCAAAAAGAAAATGAAATGACGATAATCTCCTCTGCAAATGTCTACACATTTTAACAAGATACGTCATTGCGTCCAAGCAACAGTGTCATAACCCTATACGTACACCCATTTATTTATTCTCCACGGCAAACTTCTAAGCGTAACTTCTTGGGCAAAATGTTATATCAAACATACAAGTCCAGGCAAACAATTGCAGCAGCCGATGCAGAATAATTTAATTGTTAATTTTTTAATTTCTTATGTTTTATAGGGCTTGAAACTTATTACCTCAAAGTCATCACTCTCAAGGCCAGAATCACAATGCAAAGGTGATGTAAGTGAGACATCTATCTTTTTCAATATCAACTTCTCTCTATCTTTGTTCGCCTCAATAAGAGCATTCTCTAGTAAAACTTTTGCTTCGGCATCAAGCTCAGTAATGAACTTCAAAGGCGAAGGCCAGGTCAAAGGCTCTGGAGATGATGGATTTAAGAGAGCACCACATGCTTCATGCTTGTACTTCAAAGCAACTAAGTAAGGTATTCGCCTGTAGAGATCCCATTTACAACTGATTAGTTCCATATTCGAAAAAGGATTACTTGCAAAGAGTTGAATAATACCACAAATAGAACTGAAAGAATTTGGAATAACTAAATGAAAGTTACGGGAAAGGGTTAACGAAAGTAAGGCTTTCGACTACGACAGACTTTGACAATCTAGAAGTTACCGATGGTCTCCGTGTATGTAACTCAGACCCAATTTCTCCTTGACATTTTTCATCTTGCTTTTAGCTTGAACCTCATATTTTTTGAGAGAAAGATTCAAAGTGTAAATTGGATGTTTTTAAGGGAACTACTTTGTGGTGACTTTATATTCTGGTTTCTTGTCTAACTGTCATTATTATTAAAAGGGCAGCCCGGTGCACAAGGCATCCCGCGTTCACGCATGGTCCGGGGAAGGGCCGCACCCCTAGGGGTGTGATGTAGACAGCCTACCCTAATGCAAGCATTAATGGCTCAAATCCGTGACCTATCACATGGAGAGAACTTTACAGTTGCTCCAAAGCTCCCTTTCATAATCATAATGACAGCCTACCCTAACTGTCATTATTATTATTATTATTCAAAAAAGAGCACGATAATACAGATATAGAATGAAAACAACAAGCGAATTTACTTTGTGATGACTTCATATTCTGAAAGTGTCAACCTTCATAAATAGAATGATAGAGATCAAGAATGTAAAATAATCAAGAAGTAACTAAGATACTTGCTGCACATGGTTAGTGCAGAAGCCCACATTGCTTGAAAAAGTATATAATGTTTAGTTCACAAAGCCAGATAACTTGAAGAAAGTGCATATGGGCTCACCCAGAAGAATCTCTCTGAAGTCGATCTGCACCCCAAGCAAGTAACTCCCGCACACAATCCAAAGAACCCCCTCGAGCTGCCAAATGCAGTGGTGTACTTCCTGGACGACTACAAAATTTTTAATGTCAGTATGACTTTCAATATATATCACTAAAGTTACAAAACCACTCTGGCTAAGTTTTAATACCCATAGCCACCAGTAGAAACACAGACAAGAGCCTCATTGCTTAGAAGAATCCGGACACATCCTGGTCTACCATGACGGGCTGCCAAGTGCAATGGAGTTGCACCACTTCCATCTCCTATGTTCACAAATCTCGCAAATCCCCTGCACTCCGATCCAAGCAAAAGAGTAAACATATAGCCCTTCATTAATAAAGTGATAATACTCTAATACATGAAGCCCTTTATAAGGCATCACAAAAGGAAAAAAAGGGGACTTTGACAGGGTAGATAAAAAATAAGTCGTCTTTTGAAGTAAATGTCACTAAACTAGCCTTGGAACTTACCAAGATTGAGCAACAGGTGCCGAATGAGCGGATGCAAGGATCGATTGCAGGCAGTCAGAATGGCCATGGTAAGCGGCATAATGCAAACAGGTTCTTCCATGTAGTGAATCAAACGTTAAAATCTAAAACATTCGACCAATAAAAACCAATTAACTACCCATTTCAATCAGTCAAAGAAACTATCATGAAAGAAAATTTGCAAAGATTCACTTACATTAGCACCTCGCTGAATTAATCTCTCCACGCAGGACACATTTCCATGCATAGCAGCTAACATTAATGGGGTCTGAAATATTTCCACAATGAAACAAATCAAAAAAAACAAATTCAACAATTATCTATGCCAAGTGTTTAAAAAAAGGACATTTTTGCAAACAAATGAACATCACAAAATGAAACTTCTTGAGAAGTAGAGTATAAAATTGCCAAAATACACCAGAAACAGACGAATCACCACCACTAATACTTCCACTTACCTGTTTATGGCGATTCAAAATGTCTGGATTAACCCCACGATCCAAGAGCACAGATAGCACCTATCCATGATCAAAATTCAAAACCAACAAGCAAAATGAAAAAACTAACAAGAAAGTAAAGATTACATTTTTTTTTCGAGAAATGCAAAACCAAGCAAAATGGGAAAACCCAAAATGACTTATCAAAGATCAAGAGCCATTAACATTTAATACATCACCTTAAAAAAAAGAATAAGAAAGTAAAGATAACATATTATTTCAAGAAAATGAAAAACCAACCTCGATCTGTCCATTAGCAGCAGCAACATGAAGTGCAGAGAGCTTCCCACGAACACTGGTAAAATGAAGCACATTTGGGTCTTCATTAATCATAGCTTCAACTTTTTCAAGCTCACCATTTTGGACTGCACTGAACAGTCCATGTTCATGGGGTTGCTGTACACAACTCAATTTCTGCCCCATCACCTCCTTAGCATTGAGGTGAAGTGCCCCGCGAGTGGATATCACGCGCCACCCACCACGGCGGAGGGGCACGGGTGGGTGTGTGTGTGTGTGTGTGTGTGGTGGGAGTAAAATATAAGCGCTAGGCGCTGAGTTATGGTAGTGTAAGAGGGAGATAAAGGTTAAAAAAGGAGTGGAGAAGTAACCTCGGAGTTTGTTCCTGCCCGGTAAGAGATCGGGTAGGTGCCCGTTGCTGTTTGGTGGATTATCGGGCAGCTGTCAGAACTTTTTTTTATTTTTACCTTCTTTTCTTTCGTCTTTTACTTTTTTGGATTTCGCTTTTACTGGACTGAATAGTATCAAGAATATTCCGCTTCAATTTTTGAAAGGAAATATGACACCCTCTGAAAATTGAGAAGGATAATATAGCACATTTTAGCCACCCTCCACAAATTTACCTGGTTTAACTCAATATATGTCTAAGTTAGAGAAAATTAATTTCAATGACGTGTATATACTATGTATAACCTTGAGTACGTGTGTATATACCCACAATTATATATGATTATATATATATACGGTTGAAATAGAATTCGGCCTCCGTACGTTTGATCGAGTTCGAATGGTAAGCGATCGAAGTGAGAGCTCGAGACGAGTTCCGAGGATAGTACAAACAAGCCTCGAGCTCCAAGACCGATCGATAAATCAGCTCGGTATCATTATCAAGCCCATGACCAAATCGAACCGCAAAGGCAACGAGAAGGTTGTTGGAGATACACAGACCGATTGACACTCACCCCGGATGTCGAACTGGAACTCAAGGCCAAGGGCTCGACCCAATACCGAGCTCGAGCCAGTATCGAGCTCGCATACAGGAGCCGTTGCAACCGCACTAGGGGAGAGAATCTTGGCAGGAATCGAGGAAGAGACAATTCATCATGGGTTCTCTACTATATATTTTTTTATTAAAAATAAAGTAAGATCCATCTACTATAAAGAGGAGAATCCTTGTAAGCACAAGCACGTTCACACATTGTAAGAAAAGACTACTTATATTTATTGAAGAATAAATCTCTTGAGCTTGTTTTATTCAGCATACTTACTCTTCTTGTTCAATAAGTTATATCACGTTTCTATAGCCAAGAATCTAAACATTTTCACTTCTATATATGATTTATGTCAAGCTATATCACATATCCTTAGAACTACTTATAAATTCAACTATATCCGATTTTCGGGGTAAATAGTTTGGCGCCCACCATGGGGCTAAGGATAACAGTGGTTGTTTGATACAAATCCGCAATATGCACTAGTTTACAACTCCGAATCAGCAATGGCAAACCCTCGATTCATGGCTTTACCTATCGACCATGAAGCCGACCTTCGGGATGAAACCAACAACTTGATACCCAGGGCTGGAAGGCCACTTAACGATGTCACTGAAGTGTGAGTCCCCAGGTGTTTCTCTCTTCTCTTACGTAATATACGTAACGTGGCGTGGTTATATTAGGTATATATGATTTGGGTATAGCACATTGGGAGAATATGACTGAAAATGTGTGGTAATATCAAGGAACTAAACTAAAGCTTTAAGTCAAAGGAATCCCTTAAACAAAGGTTCATGGTTAAAGAAATGGCTCGGGTAGCACCCCGCGCGTTCGGAAGGTTTAAGTTAACTAGCACATGTGGGATAAGACTAAGAGTGTATAATATGCTAAGAATAATGTGTTATGAGATATTATAATATCATACTGGTCACATGTTAAGTTTTGGAGTCAAGCAAATTGCGAAATAAAGGTCGGCAAAGTTTCGTAAATTTCTCTAATAAATTTTCTAAACTTTAGGTCAAATGTATCAGATCATTTCTCCCAATATATAAAGAGTTCTGGGACCCACAACCTACCACATCGAAGGTCTACGAGTCTAGTTTGCAACCAAAGAAATCTCACATCAAACCGACATTGGAGTAAAAGGTTATGACTGTTTGACCGCGGACTATCCAGGCTGAAATTGGGTCGCGAACCGGGTCGGGTCAAACAAGTGGTATAAGTCGGAAAATCTAACTTTTAAGACCCCAAAACATTTCATCTTCGTCCCAAAACAGTGAGAAAGCTTAAGAGAGGGTTTCATGGTGTTCTTGAGTGATTAAGGTGCGTTTTTAACGATTTCTATCGTTAAAGTTTGCCCCCGTGCCTAGAAGCACAATCTCTACGCTTTGCAATCGTTTTCCCCTTCTATTAGCTGTGTTTGGAGCTATTTTTGGAAGATAGGAAATTGTTGTTCTTGCTGGTTCTTCAGGATTTATACTTGGTTTGCCAAGGTAATCATCTTGGGACTCTTTTATGATCGTTTTTACAAAGTTCTACGGGCGTTTCGTCAAGTTAGGGTCATATGGCAAATCTGCCGATTTAAACTCATTTATGAACTATTTATAGGTGCGTATAAGCTGCATATATATAGTGGTTTCGAAGCTTAGGACGTAAGAAATAACTTTCGTGAAGGAACTACAGGCATTCGGACGTTCGTTGGAGAGGTATGTTAAGGCTAAGCTTCGTCATTCCTTTTAGCACGAATTTTGGGAAATTCCTAAGACGCCAAATGTGATATTTTACTATTCTGTTGCTAGAAAGACCTTCTGTGAAAGGCATTGGTATCGTAGCTAAAGTATTTTCATGATGCTATTAGGTTGATATTCCACTCGTTCGGTTAAAAAGGGTATTCGACATCTATATATGTCATTTTGTCGGCTTTCTTAAATATATGTCCATATATATGAATTCTTATTCGTCTTTGGGTTGTGTGACTTAAAAATAAAGGCATTTAGTATTTGCGATCAGTCCTTCTTCCTTGTTAAAGTGTATTTTAAAATCTCTAAAGTGACACGTCGATTTCAAAATTCTCAAATATAATTTTTATGTTTAAACTACTAAAACATTTGATTTTTTTGAAATACTTTCTTTTACTAATTATCAAGAAATCAGGTATAAGGACTAAGTGAAGCACCTTAAGCTTTTTATGAACATATTCAGAGTTAAGTTATCTTTCTAAAAGTCGAGTTAAGTTTTCAAACTTATTAAAAAAGATATGAGGTTCCACGAGACATTTGTATGCGATACGAAGGTGATTATGAGATTATGAGAATAAAAGTACCAATGAGCTAAGGTTGGCTAAGTTCTTGTTATGGCCTATTATGTGCATTCAAAGTTCATATAATACATGACATATTATGCATGGACTTCGAGCTATAATCGGAGGAAAGTGGCCTATTTGCCCGAAAGACTATATATATTGTACAGATGGCCACATGTTGGCAATATGATACCGGTTAGCTACCGGGAGAGACCGCCATTGCTAGCATTTGGTTGGGTATGTCATGCATTTACATCAATATATATGTATTCACGACATACGATTACACGAGCATACCATGCATATTTTATTACTATGAGGTCGGATGTCGGCCATGGAGGCTATCAGAGTTTCAGTGTCAGGTGGTATCTTTATTACCTTTTTACATCAGCTATGTATGATTCTACTTTCTGCCTTACATACTAGTACATTTTTATTTGTACTGATGTCCCGTTGCCTGGGGACACTGCATTTTTGTTTCGTGCGTGCAGGTCCGGGTAGGGACTTTGATCGACCCCTCCGCTAGGATTTCGGGGTTCAGCTTTGAGTTGGTAAGCTCCACCTCTTCCTGGAGCTTTCATAGGATGGTTACTTTTGTTGTACAGTTTAGGTATAGTTGGGGCCTTATCCCGACAGTGCTTATGACACTCTTAGAGGCTATTGTGGACACAATATTCTGGGTTTCTTTTTGTTGCTTTCAGTCTCCAGCCCATAGGCTTGGCATGTATATATAGGTGTGCAGGCATGTATGTCTTCAGTCGCGGCCTCATCATCCAGCTAGTATTTTATTATTTTGGCTTGTCTACCTATGTTTATATGGCTTATTGTTATTCATGTCATAACCTTACGGTCCAGGCTTAGTATTTCAGATGTTGTGTTGCCCGATCTGTTGGGCCCCCAGTCTAGTTAGCTAGTATGTTTAGTGGGTAACTCGATCGAATACAGTATCGAGTGCCAGTCGTGCCTCCCCTAGTTTGGGGCATGACAAACTTGGTATCAGAGCAGGTAGTATCCTAGGGAGTCCACAAGCCATGTCTAGTAGAGTCTTGCTTATGGGTGTGTTGTGCACCACACTTATAATCAGGAGGCTATGAGGCATTTAGGAATGGTTACATTTCTTTCAATTAATAGATCGTGCTATAGAGCGAAGTTATAAGAACATATGAAATCTAAATCGTGCTTTGTGTTTCCTATCTAACAGGCTACCTACGCTCAGGAGATGGCACAGCGAGAGATAGGTATGGATTCGGGAGAAGGTACCAGTTGTTCCCCACCGGGTCCGAGGGATAGATTTCCCTTAGAGGCTCACAGTGAGTCTCCAGTACCCCTAGTTTCAGCTTCCCCAGCACTTGTTGGAGCCCAGGGAGATGCAGTACCCCCAGCCTCACCAGTTCCATTGGTACCTGAGGCAGCTAGAGACACAGGACCTCCAACACCTATTATTCCCCCATCAGAGACTGGGGAGCAGGGGATGAGGGAGGCTGTTCAGTTGCTGACTAGGATGGTTTCTATTCATGAGCGACAGCTAGAGTCAGGAGCAGATGCCCGGAGAGATCGGATAGGAAGCTCGACGGTATGAGAGTTTCTTCACTTAGCCCCTCCATTATTTACAGGATCCAGTTCCACTGAGGATCCCCAGGACTTTATAGACCATATGTATAGAGTATTGAGGGTGATGGATGCCTCCGTCACCGAGGCTGTAGAGTTGGCTTCTTTTCAACTACGTGATGTAGCCGTCCTATAGTATGAGGCATGGGAGAGATCTAGAGGACCTGATGCTCTGCCAGCAGAGTGGGAGGACTTCTTTGAGGCCTTTTTAGCCCATTATTTGCCACGGGAGGTTCGGGAGGCCCGTCTTGACCAATTTCTTAGCCTAAAGCAGGGGGATATGAGTGTGAGGGATTATAGCCATAAGTTTAATTCTTTGGCAAGGTATACACCAGATATAGTACGTACCATGAGGGCTAGAGTTCATCATTATGTGGATGGTTTGGGGGATCATCTGATTAGAGACTGTAGGGTTGCATCCCTATCGGATGATGTAGATATTTCCCGCATACAGGCTTTCACTCAGACTACAGAGGACCTTTCCCGTCGGATTCGTGATACTCGTAGGGATAGGGAGCAGAGTAAGAGGGCTCGTACTATGGGGTCTTATAGGGAGCCACAAGTTGATTTTAGGCCCCCACTCCATCGATATCCACCTCGGTCAGCAGGTAGTTTCCCACCATAGATGCAGGGCCAGCGGTTTGATCGTTATATTCAGTCAGGACCGGGGCAGAGCTCAGGCCAGCCTGAGGGCCGTCGACAGGAGCGTTCTGCACAATGAGACAGCTTACTCCTCCATGTACTCAGTGCGGTAAGCTGCACACCAGGCAATGTAGACAGGGTTCGAGTGCATGTTTTCATTGTGGGCAGACATGACATTATATTAGCCGGTGCCCAGGGTTAGGCAGAGGTACACCAGCTCAGCCTTCAGGATTCACAGCACCCTCTTCGCCCTCAGTCCGTGCTCCCCGACCAGGTCCACAGTCTACTCAGGGCCGTGGTAGGGAGAGAGGTGGAGGAGACACCTCAGGTTCTAGTGGTGGCCAGAACCGCTTTTATGCACTCACAGGCCGACAGGATTCAGAGGCATCCCCAGATGTTGTCACAGGTATATTGACAATACATTCTCATGCCATTTATGCATTGATGGATCCCGGCTCTACATTTTCATATATTACTCCATTTATTGCTGGTAAGCTTGACATGAGATCTGAGTTGTTGCCACAGCCAGTTGAGGTGTCTACGCCAGTTGGCGACTCTATTGTAGCTAATCATGTCTATCGAGATTGTACAGTGTTAATTAATGACCATCCAACCTCTGTTGATTTAGTTGAATTGGTTATGCTAGACTTCGATGTCATTATGGGTATGGATTGGTTGGCAGCTTGTTATGCTAATATTGATTGTCGTGCAAAGTTGGTCCGATTTCATTTTCCTGGTGAGCCTGTCCTTGAATGGAAAGGTAATGCAGCCACGCCCAAGGGTAAGTTTATTTCATACCTTAGGGCTCGGAAGTTTATTGCTAAAGGTTGTATATACCATCTAGTTCATGTTAGGGATATAAATAAGGAGCCAGCGACTCTTCAGTCGGTTCCTATTGTGAATGAATTCCCGACGGTATTCCCTGACGAGCTTCCAGGAATTCCCCCGAAAGGGAAATCGATTTCGCTATAGATTTGCTTCCTGATGCGCAGCCTATATCCATTCCTTCCTACAGAATGGCTCCTGCAGAGCTAAGGGAATTGAAGGAACAACTGAAGGACTTGCTCGATAAAGGCTTTATTAGGCCAAGTACATCCCCATGGGGTGCTCCGGTGCTCTTTGTTCGAAAGAAAGATGGGTCCTTGCGGATGTGCATTGACTACAGGCAACTAAATAAAGTCACTATCAAGAATAAGTATCCTCTTCCACGGATTGATGACTTGTTCGACTAGTTACAAGGTGCCAAATGCTTTTCGAAGATTGACTTGCTATCCGGTTATCATCAGCTACGAGTCAAGGATATTGATATCCCAAAAACAGCATTTAGGACGAGGTATGGCCATTTTGAATTCCTTGTCATGTCTTTCGGGCTTACAAATGCCCCAGCAGCCTTTATGGATCTTATGAACCGGGTATTCAAACCATTCTTGGATGAATTTGTGATTGTGTTTATTGACGACATCCTGATATATTCACGATCGGAAGCCGAGCATGCGGACCACTTGCGAGCTGTATTGCAGACTCTCCAGGACTACAAGTTATATGCTAAATTCTCTAAATGTAAATTTTGGCTAACTTCTGTAGCTTTTCTTGGTCATGTTATTACCGGCGATGGTATCAAGGTTGATGGCCAAAAGATTGAAGCTGTGATGACTTGGCCGAGGCCCTTGAATCCGATAGAGGTTCGTCGCTTTTTAGGCTTGGCAGGGTATTACCGAAGGTTTGTGGAGGGATTTTCCTCTATCTCTGCACCATTGACGAAACTGACACATAAGGGAGCTAAGTTTCAGTGGACTGAGGCATATGAACAAAGTTTTCAGGAACTAAAGAAAAGGCTTACTACGACACCTGTCTTGACTCTTCCGGATGGCACCGAGGGTTATGTTGTATATTGTGATGCCTCGAGAATTGGCCTAGGTTGAGTTCTTATGCAGCATGGTAAGGTTATCGCGTACGCCTCCAGACAGTTGCAAAAATATGAACAGAACTATCATACGCACGATCTTGAGTTAGCCGCAGTTGTATTTGCCCTAAAGATTTGGCGGCATTATCTATATGGTGTTCATATTAATGTTTTCACCGACCACCAGAGCCTTCAGTATTTATTTAAACAGAGGGAGTTGAACCTACGATAAAGAAGATGGCTAGAATTACTAAAGGACTATGATGTTGATATTTTATATCATCCCGGCAAAGCTAATATTGTTGCTGATGCCTTTAGCCGGAAGTCCATGGGCAGTCTAAGCCATGTTGAAGCTGATAAGGTCAAGATGACCAAATATCTATGCTAGCTAGATAGTTTGCAGGTGCGTTTGGTAGATGCAGAGGGTGGACGCATTCTTGTTCAGAATACGGCAAAATCTTCTTTTGTTACTGAAGTGAAAGAGCGACAACACGAGGATCCTGAGCTTATAAAACTGAGGGAAAGTATTCCACAGCAGCGACAACCTTTATTTGAGCTAACTAGAGATGGAGTCCTTAGATACCAGGGCCGCTTATGTGTATCGTCAGTAGGAAAGCTCCATGCCAAGATTCTTTCGGAGGCCCATTATTCTAGATATGCAGTTCATCCTGGAGCGACAAAGATGTATCGGGACCTTCAACAGATCTATTGGTGGAATGGAATGAAAAAAGATATCGCGGAGATGGTAGCCCAATGTCCCAACTGCCAGCAAGTTAAAGCCGAACATCAAAGGCCTGGAGGCCTAACTCAGTGTATTAAGATTCCATTATGGAAATGGGACATGATAAATATGGACTTCATCACTGGTTTGCCTCGCACTCCACGGAGGTATGATTCTATTTAGGTAATTATTGATAGGCTTACAAAATCTGCTCATTTCCTGCCAGTCAGGACGACATATTCAGCCGAGGATTATGCCAAGCTTTACATTCGAGAGATTGTTCGTCTTCACGGAGTGCCATTATCTATTATCTCTGATCGAGGGGCTCAATTTACAGCATATTTTTGGAAATCTTTTCAGAAGGGTCTAGGCACGCAGGTAAATCTTAGCACCATTTTTCATCCGCAAACTGATGGACAGGCAGAGCGTACTATTTAGACAGTTGAGGATATGTTACGTGCCTGCGTGCTAGATTTTAAAGGAAGTTGGGATGATCATCTACCTCTTATTGAGTTCGCTTATAATAACAGCTTCCAAGCTAGTATTCAGATGGCTCCTTACGAAGCACTATACGGGCGGAAGTGTAGGCCGCCGATCGGTTGGTTCGAGGTCGGGGAAGCAGAGTTGATAGGTCTTAACTTAGTCCGGCAAGCAATGGAAAAGGTAAAAATTATTAGAGACCGGCTGCGTACAACACAAAGTCGGCAAAAGTCTTATGCAGATGTTCGACGTCGAGACTTAGAGTTTGATGTAGAAGATTGGGTTTTCCTGAAAGTATCGCCTATGAAGGGCGTCATGCGATTTGGAAAGAAGGGGAAGCTCAGCCCCAGGTATATTGGACCGTATAAGATTATTCAGAGGATTGGTAGGGTGGCGTACGAGCTTGATTTGCCTTTAGAATTGGAAGCAGTCCATCCTGTGTTTCATGTATCTATGTTGCGGAAGTACATTGGAGATCCTTCACGTATTACGCCCATTGAGGATATTCACATTGCTGAAGACTTATCTTATGCAGAGGTACCAGTAGTTATTTTAGATCGGCAGGTAAGGAAGTTTCCAACTAAAGAAGTGGCTTTCCGTGAAAGTGTTATGGCGAAATAACAACATCAAGGAAATGACCTAAGAAGCTGAGGAGGAAATGAGGAAGAAGTACCCCCCCCCCACCTATTTACGACTTAAGGTGAGTCGCATTTAAATAATTGCCAATTATTTCTTTACAACAACTTAATTGGATTTTAAATGACTTGAAAGTGCAATTTAAATTTCTTATTGCGAGATAGCTATACGAAGCCTAGTAGTTGGAATCTTCAGAATTTGATTTATGCTTTGCAAATGTAACAAATATAGCCTCAAAAATAACGTATTAGTGGACAAGAAATGAAACCAAAGAATTGACTTGACCCATTCGTGGACGAATGTTCTTAAGGGGGAGAGACTGTGAGACCCAAGGTGTTTCTCTCTTTTCTTACATAATATACGTAACGTGGCGTGGTTATATTAGGTATATATGATTAGGTATAGCACATTGGGATAATAAGACTGAAAATGTGTGGTAATATCAAGGAACTAAACTAAAGCTTTAAGTCAAAGGAATCCCTTAAACAAAGGTTCATGGTTAAAGAAATGGCTCGGGTAGCACCCCGCGCGTTCGGAAGGTTTAAGTTAACTTGCACCTGTGGGATAAGACTAAGAGGGTATAATATGCTAAGAATAATGTGTTATGAGGTATTATAATATCACACTGGTCACATGTTAAGTTTTGGAGTCAAGCAAGTTGCGAAATAAAGGTCGGCAAAGTTTTCGTAAATTTCTCTAATAAATTTTCTAAACTTTAGGTCAAATGTATCAGATCATTTCTCCCAATATATAAAGAGTTATGGGACCCACAACCTACCATATCGAAGATCTACGAGTCTAGTTTGCAACCAAAGAAATCTCACATCAAAACGACATTGGAGTAAAAGGTTATGACTGTTTGACCGCGGACTATCCGGGCTGAAATCGGGTCGCGAACCGGGTCGGGTCAAACAAGTGGTATAAGTCGGAAAATCCGACTTTTAAGACCCCAAAACATTTCATCTTCGTCCCAAAACAGTGAGAAAGCTTAAGAGAGGGTTTTATGGTGTTCTTGAGTGATTAAGGTGCGTTTTTAACGATTTCTATCGTTAAAGTTTGCCCCCGTGCCTAGAAGCGCAATCTCTACGTTTTGCAATCGTATTCCCCTTCTATTAGCTGTGTTTGGAGCTATTTTTGGAAGATAGGAAATTGTTGTTCTTGCTGGTTCTTCAGGATTTATACTTGGTTTGCCAAGGTAATCATCTTGGGACTCTTTTATGATCGTTTTTACAAAGTTCTACGGGCATTTCGTCAAGTTAGGGTCATATGGCAAATCTGCCGATTTAAACTCATTTATGAACTATTTATAGGTCCGTATAAGCTGCATATATATAGTGGTTTCGAAGCTTAGGACGTAAGAAACAACTTTCGTGAAGGAACTACAGGCATTCAGACGTTCGTTGGAGAGGTATGTTAAGGCTAAACTTCGTCATTCCTTTTAGCACGAATTTTGGGAAATTCCTAAGACGCCAAATGTGATATTTTACTATTATGTTGCTAGAAAGACCTTCTGTGAAAGGCATTGGTATCGTAGCTGAAGTATTTTCATGATGCTATTAGGTTGATATTCCACTCGTTCGGTTAAAAAGGGTATTCGACATCTATATATGTCATTTTGTCGGCTTTCTTAAATATATGTCCATATATATGAATTCTTATTCGTCTTTGGGTTGTGTGACTTAAAAATAAAGGCATTTAGTATTTGCGATCAGTCCTTCTTCCTTGTTAAAGTGTATTTTAAAATCTCTAAAGTGACACGTCGATTTTAAAATTCTCAAATATAATTTTTATGTTTAAACTACTAAAACATTTGATTTTTTTGAAATACTTTCTTTTACTAATTATCAAGAAATCAGGTATAAGGACTAAGTGAAGCACCTTAAGCTTTTTATTAACATATTCAGAGTTAAGTTATCTTTCTAAAAGTCGAGTTAAGTTTTCAAACTTATTAAAAAAGATATGAGATTCCACGAGACATTTGTATGCGATACGAAGGTGATTATGAGATTATGAGAATAAGAGTACCAATGAGCTAAGGTTGGCTAAGTTCTTGTTATGGCCTATTATGTGCATTCAAAGTTCATATCATACATGACATATTATGCATGGACTTCGAGCTATAATCGGAGGTAAGGGCCTATTTGCCCGAAAGACTATATATATTGTACAGATGGCCACAGATTGGCAATATGATATCGGTTAGCTACCAGGAGAGACCGCCATTGCTAGCATTTGGTTGGGTATGTCATGCATTTACATCAATATATATGTATTCACGACATACGATTACACGAGCATACCATGCATATTTTATTACTATGAGGTCGGATGTCGGCCATGGAGGCTATCAGAGTTTCAGTGTCAGGTGGTATCTTTATTACCTTTTTACATCAGCTATGTATGATTCTACTTTCTGCCTTACATACCAGTACATTTTTATTCGTACTGATGTCCCATTGCCTGGGGACACTGCATTTTTGTTTCGTGCATGCAGGTCCGGGTAGGGACTCTGATCGACCCCTCCACTAGGATTTCGGGGTTCAGCTTTGAGTTGGTAAGCTCCACCTCTTCCTGGAGCTTTCATAGAATGGTTACTTTTGTTGTACAATTTGGGTATAGTTGGGGCCTTATCCCGACAGTGCTTATGACACTCTTAGAGACTATTGTGGACACAATATTCTGGGTTTCTTTTAGCTGCTTTCAGTCTCCAGCCCATAGGCTTGGCATGTATATATAGGTGTGTAGGCATGTATGTCTTCAGTCGCGGCCTCGTCAGCCAGCTAGTATTTTATTATTTTGGCTTGTCTACCTATGTTTATATGGCTTATTGTTATTCATGTCATAACCGTACGGTCCAGGCTTAGTATTTCATATGTTGTGCTGCCCGATCTGTTGGGCCCCCAGTCTAGTTAGCTAGTATGTTTAGTGGCTAACTCGATCGAATACAGTATCGAGTGCCAGTCGTGCCTCCCCTAGTTTGGGGCGTGACATGAAGCTTGAGTCGTAGTACCTGAAATCCGAGTCGAAGTACCACTAGATGTCAATTCACAAGTGGCTCTTGAGGCGAACCAACGTTCTGAACCAAAAAAAAGCATTCACGGCGGTACTCGATCCGTAGCTCGAGACGCCCATAACGTAGAGGAGATCGGAGTCAGCTTACGGATGAACTTCTTGATGTTACAAGCCCAGCAAATAGTGATAGCTCAGTTGCAGAGCCAAACTCATGTACAAAGCAGGCCGGAGCCCGATCCGCTTCGGGAAATCACCCACAGAACGGAGCTAGCCATATTGAAGTCAAACGAGCAAGAATCGTGGACTACTCCCGAAATTACTAAATTGCTCGAGGAACTCACAAAATGAGTCAAAGCCAACGATAAAAAAGTAGAAACATATAATTTCAGGGTCGATCAGATCCCAGGAGCTCCACCAATGATAAAAGGGCTGGATTCAAAAAAATTCATCCAAAAGCCTTTTCCCTCGAGTGCAGCCCCAAAACCAATCCCCAAAATATTCCGTATGCCAGAAATTCCCAAATATAACGATTCGATCGATCCCAACGAACACGTCACCTCTTACACGTGTGCCATCAAGGGTAATGATTTGGAGGACGATGAGATCGAATCTGTGTTATTGAAAAAATTCGAAGAGACCCTCTCGAAGGGAGCGATGATTTGGTATCATAATGTGCCCCCAAATTCCATCAATTCTTTTGCCATGTTAGCGGATTCATTTGTAAAGGCACATTCTCGTGCCATAAAGGCTGCAACAAGGAAATCGGACCTCTTCAAAGTAAAGCAAAGGGGTAATGAAATGTTGAGGGAGTTCGTGTCCCGATTTCAAATGGAACGCATGGAATTGCCACAGGTCACAAATGACCTGGCCGTCCAAGCTTTCACCCAAGGGTTGAACGAGCAAAGTTCAATAGCATCACGTCGGTTGAAGAAAAATTTGATCGAGTATCCAGCAATAACTTGGGCGGATGTACACAACCAATATCAATCAAAAATCAGGGTCGAAGACGACCAGTTGGGAGCTCCTTCCGGACCCATGCATCAGAACAGAACAACTATTAAAAACTAGAGGGATATCGACAGAGAACGAAGGTCGAACAGAGATTGATATCAACCGTACATCGCAGATAGAATGAACAACGGCTCAGCGCGCAATTCCGCTCGGAACAATCAAAGGAGTGATCGAGAACAAAATTCTTGGGGGCTTATGAGCAAGAGTGGCTTCGATAAATATGGAGATCCTATAGAGGCACCTCGACTATCGGAGTACAATTTCAGCGTCGACACATCGGAATTGTATCGGCGATCGGAAGAATCAAAGATACTAGGTGGCCCAGACCCATGCAAACCGACCCTTATCAAAGGAACCCGAATTCGATGTGCAAGTATCATGGTACGCATGGCCACAGGACCAAGGATTGCAGACAATTAAGAGATAAGGTTGCCCGCCTATTCGATGAGGGCCACCTTCGAGAGTTCCTCAGTGACCGAGCCAAGAATCAATTGAGAGAAAGGGACGCCAGCAATAAATATAAACAAGAGGAACCTCTACATATCATTCATATGATCATCAGTGGGGTCGATACTCCACAGGGACCCGTGCTCAAGTACGGCAAGATACTAGCCACGAGGGAAAAATGAACTCTAGGTTATGTACCCGAGGGCACTTTATCATTCAGAATTGAAGAAATCGAGGGCATCTATCAACCTCACAACGACACTCTGGAAATTTCTATCCTATTAAATAAAGCTCGAGTTAAGCGTGTTTTAGTGGATCCAGTTAGCTCTGCGAATATCATCCGAATCTTGGGTAGTAGAGAAGCTCAGTTTGCAGAATCAAGTCGTGCCCGCAGCTCGGGTCTTGAACGGTTTCAATATGGCAAGTGAAACGACTAAATGGGAGATTACTCTACCAGTGAATGTAGCTGGAGCCATCCAAAATACCAAATTCCACGTAATCGAAGGGGATATGAGGTACAATGCCCTACTCGAAAGGCCTTGGATCCACAATATGAAGGCAGTGCCTTCGACCCTCCACCAAGTAAAGAAATTCCCTACGTCGGACAGCGTGAAAACAGTATACGGGGAGCAACATGCTGCGAAGGAAATATTTGCGGTCGATGAGGTAACACTGATACCAACGCTATCGGCCTCGAAAAGATTAAGCACTAAATATAGATGAGAAACCAAATAGCAATCACAGCTACCAGTCTCGACCGAACCGGTGGAACAGGAAATAGAGGATGACGAGGAAGAGTTTCTGACACCTCGAGCTTTCATCATCCCCAACGACTCCGACGCTACCAAATCTACGATCGAAGAACTGGAGCAGGTTATATTAATCGAATATGTGCCCGAGAGAAAGGTATACCTGGGAACGGGATTGACCCCCGAACTCAGGAAAAAACTTATTCACTTTCTTATCGATAACATAGACTATTTTGCTTGGTCCTATTTAGACATGGCAGGGATCCCACCATCGATAACAATGCACCAGCTGAGCTTGGACCCTAGGTTCAAATCGATGAAGCAAAAAAGAAGACCTTAGTCCGAGGTAAAATACGCATTTGTAAAGGATGAGGTAACTAAACTTCTCAAAATAGGGTCAATTCGGGAAGTAAAATATCCTGAGTGATTAGCCAACGTAGTTGTAGTCCCTAAAAAGGGGAACAAACTTAGAATGTACGTAGATTATAAAGATCTAAACAAAAGCATGCCCCAAAGATTCTTTTTCACTACCTAGCATCGATCGCATGATCGATGCCACAACCGGCCACGAGATCCTTAATTTTCTTGACGCCTACTCCGGGTACAATCAAATTAGAATGAACCCGGAGGACCAGGAAAAGACTTCATTCATCATCAAGTACGGAACCTATTGCTATAATGTAATTCCATTCTGGCTAAAAAACGCAGGAGCTACTTACCAACGCCTAGTGAATAAAATATTAGAAGAACAAATAGGTAAGTCGATGGAAGTTTACATTGATGACATGCTAGTTAAGTCCCTGCGCGCAGAGGACCATTTGACTCATTTGCAGGAAACGTTCAAGATCTTAAGGAAAAACAACATGAAGCTCAACCCCGAGAAATATGCTTTCGGGGTTGAATCGGGCAAGTTCCTTGGTTTCATGGTATCGAATCGGGGAATCGAGATCAACCCCGACAAAATTAAGGCCATCGAAGACATCACCATCGTGGATAGCGTGAAAGCAGTACAAAGGCTGACCAGGCGGATAGCCGCCTTAGGCCGATTCATTTCGAGGTCATCAGATCGAAGCCACAAATTCTTCTCTCTACTCAAAAGGAAGAACGATTTCGCCTGGACCCCGGAATACCAACAGGCACTAGAACAATTGAAGCGGTACCTATCGAGCCCACCACTGCTTCACACTCCGAGGATAGATAAGAAGTTTTACTTATACTTGGCGGTATCGGAAATCGCGCTAAGTGGCATCCTAATTCGAGAAAAGCAAGGTACACAATTTCCTATTTATTATGTAAGTCAGACCTTAGGGGAAGCAGAGACTAGATACCCTCACTTAGAGAAATTAGCACTTGCACTAATAAGCGCCTCTAGAAAGTTAAGACCATACTTTCAATGTCACCCCATATGCGTTTTAACCACTTACCCACTTTGCAATATTTTGCACAAGCCCGAACTATCGGGTCGATTGGCCAAATAGGCCATCGAACTCAGTGGGTACGATATCGAATATCAACCCCGTACGACCATCAAGTCCCAAATTTGAGCGGACTTCGTGGTCGATTTCACGCCAACCCTCGTACCCGAAGTTGAAAAGGAACTCTTATTAAAATCAGGTACGTCGTCGGGGGTTTGGACCCTCTACACAGATGGTGCTTCAAATGTGAAGGGGTTCGGGCTTGGCATCATACTGAAACCTCCCACAGGTGGCATTATTAGACAATCCATCAAAACCACTAGATTAACTAACAATGAGGCCGAGTACGAGGCCATGATTGCAGGTCTCGAGCTAGCTAAAAGCTTGGGAGCAGAAGTCATTGAAGCCAAATGTGACTCTTTACTAGTGGTGAACCAAGTAAACAAAACTTTTGAGGTTCGAGAAGATAGGATGCAAAGGTATTTGGACAAATTATAGGTAACTCTACATTGTTTCAAAGAATGGACCCTACAACATGTGTCTCGAGAACAAAACTGTGAGGCCGACGCACTCGCAAATTTGGGGTCATCAGTCGAGGAAGATACGATCAACTCGGGAAATGTTGTTCAACTCTCGAGATCTGTAATCGAGGATGGACATGCCGAAATAAATTTCACGAGCTTAACCTGGGATTGGAGGAATGAGTATATTGAATATTTAAAGAACGGAAAACTCCAATCGAACCCTAAAGAATCGAGGTTTCTACGAACCAAGGCTACTCGATTCACGCTGTTTGAAGATGGAACATTATACAGAAGGACGTTCGACGGACCACTTGCAGTATGTTTGGGACCAGGAGACACAGATTATGTTTTACGAGAGGTCCATGAAGGCACTTGTGGAAACCACTCCGGCGCCGAACCATTAATTCGCAAAATCATCAAAGCAGGGTACTACTGGGATAGCATGGAGAAGGACACTAAGGAGTTCGTTCGAAAATATGATAAATGTCAAATGTTTGCACCGATGATCCATCAACTCGGAGAGCAGCTTCATTCGGTCATTTCTCCATGGCCATTCATGAAATGGGGAATGGATATCGTTGGCCCTCTACTATCATCCCCAGGTAAAGCTAAATTCATTTTGTTTATGACTGACTATTTCTCTAAATGGGTTGAAGCATAGGCGTTCGAAAAAGTGAGAGAAAAAGAGGTTATAGATTTCATCTGGGACCACATCGTGTGTCGATTTGGGATACCAGCAGAAATAACATGCGACAATGGTAGACAATTTATCAGCGATAAAGTGACAAAATTCCTCGAAGACCATAAAATAAAAAGAATATTGTCTACACCATATCATCCTAGCGGGAACGGACAGGCCGAATCAACGAACAAGATTATCATCCAAAACATAAAGAAAAGATTGGACGAAGCTAAAGGAAAGTGGAGAGAAATTTTTCCCGAAGTCCTTTGGGCATATCGGACAATATCTAAATCCAGTACAAGAGCGACCCCATTTTCCTTAGTGTATGGCTCCGAAGCTTTAATTCTGGTCGAAGTCGGGGAACCAAGTGCAAGGTTCTGACATACATCGGAAGAATCAAACTACGAGGCAATGAATACTAGCCTCGAATTATTAGATGAAAAATGAGAAGCGGCACTAGTTCGAATGGCTGCACAAAAATAACGAATCGAAGGGTACTACAACAGAAGAACCAACCTCCGCCATTTCAAGACTGGGGACTTGGTCCTAAGGAAGGTTACCATCAACACTCGAGATCCTAATGAAGGGAAGCTCGACCCAAATTGGGAAGGACCTTATCAAGTCCTCGATATAGTCGGGAAAAGGGTCTTATAAACTTGGAGCAATGGATGAAAAACCATTACCAAACAATTGGAACATATCGCTTCTCAAACGATATTACTGTTAAGGTATGATTTTCTCTTCTCTATCATCTATATACATATATTCGACACTAACTCATTGCAGGAATTCAATGAAAAACATCAAGACCTCTGGTTTCAAAGCACGCGTTATACTCTTTTCCCCTTAAGTTCGGCTTTTATTCCAAAGGGGTTTTTCTGGCAAGGTTTTTTAACGAGATAACAACTATGTACTACCCGGGGACAAATCAATAGTATCCGAGGCTCCTTCATAATCAACCTCGAATACTGGGGGGCTACCAATCGAATAAATCAAGTTCGGCATAAAAAGGTTGCTCCATATCAAATTCATGTCGAACAGGGTCTCGATTGAGAAACGTATAAGGGCCAAATGGTCAAAACGAACCATGCCCACGTAGTTTTGTTCGAACTCTAGCACAAGATACAAATACATGTGTAATGACTTATAAAGGAGAACTTCTTTTTCACATATCTCACACTTTAAAAAGATTTTCCTGCTTCATGATTTAAATAGGCTTAAAGGCCAACCACCATCAAAGGAATTTGTGATACAAGCAATCATAAAGGCCTACGGGCTAATATACTTTGAGTTCGAGTTCGAAACAATCACTCACTCAATTATCAAAGCCTAAGGGCTATCTTAGTTCTAGTTTGTAATGACCCGGCCGGTCGTTTCGGAAGTTATAGCCCTGTTTCCCCCATTTCTATTTTCTTTATTCTCTTAAGCTATATTATGATATACCGGGTTAGTTGGTTCGGGCCCGGAGTGGTTTCGGACTGAAATGAGATACTTAGTCTCTTATTTAGAACCTTAAGTTGAAAAAGTCAACCGGATATTGACCTATGTGTAAACGATCTCGGATTTGAATTTTGATGGTTCTGTTAGCTCCGTTATATGATTTGAAACTTAGGAGTGTGCCCGGAATGTGATTTGGAGGTCCGTGGTAGAATTAGGCTTGCATTGGCGAAATTTGGAAATTTGGCGATTTCGGTCGGCAGTGGAAAATTTGATATCGGGGTCGGAATGGAATTCTGGAAGTTAGAGTAGGTTCGTAGTGTTATTTGTGATGTGTGTGCAAAATTTGAAGTCATTCGGACGTGGTTTGGTTGGTTTCGGCATCGGTTGCCGAATTTGGAAATTTAGAAGTTCTTAGGCTTGATTCCGAGGGTAATTTGATGATTTGATGTTGTTTTGAGTGATTCGAAGGTTCGACTAAGTTTGTATGTTGATATATGACTTGTTGGTATTTTTGGTTGAGGTCCCGAGGGCCTCGGGGTGATTCCGGGTGGTTAATGGATTTGTCGAAGTTGGAAAATGCAGCTGAAGCTGCTGCTACTGCTATTTTCGCACCTGCGGAAGAAAGAGTCGCAGGTGCGAGGCCACTGGTGCGCGTGTGGAGTTCGCATGTGCAGGAAATGCTGGGCTAGGAAGGTTGCACAGGTGCGAGTTGGAGGTCGCATCTGCGAGCCCGCAGGTGCGAAACCTGGGGCATAGATGCGGAAAGGGGGATGTAGGGCAGGCTTTCCAGAAGCGGAGTATGAGCGCGCAGGTGTGCTTGCGCAGGCATGAGAATTTTCTGCACAGATGCGGAAAAATGTGAGGCCAAGGCTGGAGCGCAGGCGCGAAGGATTTGGCCGCACCTGCGAGCCCGCATGTGCGAGGCCTGGAGCGCAAGTGCATAAGCTGGGGAATTAAGTGGAGTTCGCGGATGTGGTGCCTTGACCGCAGGTGTGGTCCCGCAAGTGCGGAAAAAGAGCCTGCATGTGCGAAAACCTTAGCAGAAACCATAAATAGATCACTTCGCGAATTTGGTTCATTTTTACCATTTTCAAGTGGGTTTGTGGAGCTTTTGGAGTGATTTTTGAAGGGTGATTCAAGGGCTATCAGTGATGTAAGTTGCTTGAGCCCTAATACTTGTATATATGGTGATTTTTTGTTGTATAGTCATTATAATTAGTGAAAATGAGGGGTTAGGACTTGGGATTTTTGGAGAAGTAATTTAAGGATTTGAAGGACCAAACGATGTTGGATTTTGATGAATTTGGTATGGTTAGACTCGTGAGTGAATGGGCTTTCTAGTTTTGTAAATTTTGTCGGATTTTGAGATGTGGGCTCGGGGCCGGGTTTGAGCCAATTTCGGATTTTGGTCTAATTTTGTAGCTTTTCCATTGGAATTTATTCCATTAGTGTATATTGATGGTATTGTACTGATTGTGAATAGATTTGGAGCATTTGGAGGCCGAGTCTAGAGGCAAGAGCATTGCGGGGTAGAGATTTGACCGGTTTGAGGTAAGTAACGATTGTAAATCTAGTCCTGAGGGTACGAAACCCCGAATTTTGTATCATTCTACTATTATTAGTGACGCACATGCTAGGTGACCTGCGTATGGGCGTGCACTGTTGGGGATTGTGACTTGGTACGTCCTGTAGCAACTGTAAAGTTGCATACTTTGTTGAAACTATATGATACTTATATGTTTTAGAAAGAGTTTCTGTAAATTGGGTTGAATGCCATGTTTGGGCCTTGTGCCAGTGTTGTTTGGACCCTTAGGGGCCTTTTCTAACTATCCTCTAATTATTTTCGATTGAAAATCTATACTCAGTCATGGTTATACTTGTTTACTGCATAACTCGGTTTTATGACTCTATTTTGATGCATATAAATATTGTTTTGGGCTGAGCACCCTATTTTACTGAAATGCCCGAGTGGCTTGAGAGGTTTATGACTGAGTGAGGCCGAGGGCCTGATTTGTGAGTGTATTTATAGGATCGGGCTGCACGCCGTAACATGTTGCATATTTATGGGATCGGGCTACACGCCGCAGCATGTTGCATATTTATGGGATCGGGCTGCACGTCTTAGCATGTTTGATATCGGCCGAGGGCCTGAGTGATTTATGCCATGATTTGGCTTGATATAACGCTTGGGCTGAAGGAGCCCCTCCGGATATGTACAAACTCCCAGTGAGCGCAGGTACCTACTGATTGCGAGTGCCGAGTGCTGAGTGACTGGGAGGCATGAGTGATTGTGAGTTATACCCGAGTGGCAAGAGTGATTATGAGGTATGTCCGAGTGGCACGAGTGATTGTGAGGTATGCCCGAGTGGCACGAGTGATTGTAGGGTATGCCCGAGTGGCATGAGTGACTGTGAGGTTTGCCCGAGAAGCTGTATATGAGTGATGTTTTGCCCGAGGGGATGTTTATGATTTTATCATTTTTGCTCACCTTTGCATTTTTCCTTTGTTTGAAAACTGTTGAAAAATATCTTTAAATGATTTTTACTGGAACTGGGTTTAAACGAGATGTTTTGATTCAAATCCTGATTTTAAAAACATGTGGTATTTTACTGAGATTTCCTGATATGAATGTTATACGCTTTACTGCTCGTCACTACTGCTCAGTCTTTATTTATTATTGTTACTTACTGAGTTGGCGTACTCATGTTACTCTCTGCACCTTGTGTGCAGATCCAGGTGTAGCTGGACATGGTAACGGTTGTTGATTGTTTTGATTGTAGATTTTCTCGGGGATAGCAAGGTAGCTGCCTGGCGATCGCAACCCTGCTCTTCTCCTTCTTATCTTCCTCTAGTTATAATTAGCTATTTTCTAGGCTGAGTTAGCCTTGATATTGTTAGACAGATTATTGTAGATGATCATGACTAGTGACACCCCGATGTCGGGCTTTTCCTTCCGCACTTTTATTTTGATTGGAACTCCTTTACGAAGGTTTTTGTGTTAAATAACATTGAAATTATCTTTGAAATGAAAATATCGATTTGTTTTGGAAATGAGTCGGCTTGCCTAGTTCCATGATAGGCACCATCATGACAGGGGTTAGTTTGGGTCGTGACAGATTGGTATCAGAGCCTAGGTTACATAGGTCTCATGAGTCATGAGCAGGTTTAGTAAACGTGAGCGCTCGGTATCAGTTGTGCATCGCCGACTTGTGATTCTATGAATGAGGTTCGAGATGTGTATTATGTGTTTTGGTGATGGGCTAGTCTGGAGGACTTGAGGCCAGGTTTAAACTGTAGTTTTGGCTCGGTAGCTTCAATTGTAACCTGTACATTTGGACTCATATGTCCAGTAATGCCTCTACGAGTGGAATTCATGGCTCGGTGAGCAGTGGAATGGATTTGTGATGAGTATGATGTAACTGCGGGATGTGTTAAGACGATTTGAATGTGACGAGAAGTGTTTCCTTGAAATGTAAAGGAAGGCCATTGGGTGCTTGATTTTTTATTTTGATGTGACGTACGGTCTCGAGTGTGAATGTTTTGAAGGATCTTTCACGTTGTTAAATTTTGGGGCAAATTAAATTCTCATGTTTTGTCAATGAGTTTGGACTCAAGAAGAGTAAGTGATTGTGTAGTAATTATGGTTACGAATGGGTATTTTTGATGTTGATGGCTCGAGAAAGATGATCTTCGAAGAGACTTAGAGTCGGTAACATTTTATTAGTTTAGGTGTGACAGAGATACATTTCGATTTGATGCAGTAGTTGGGTAGCAAAGTATGAGGGAATACATGATGGGAAGTGTTTAGCCGTGGTTGATGTACTAGCAAGTCAAGTAGGAGAAGTAAAGGTTGAGAAGTTTCTTAAAGGAGATGATTTAACTGAAGTAAGAGTGGCAGATTAGCATATGAATTCACTAGTAGGGTAGTCATGCGCCTTGAGAAAGTGTAGAATGGTTTGGAATCGTATTAGTATGTAAATCGGCCTACAGACTCTATTTGGAGTGATGGTTAGTGTACAAAGGAAAATTGAATATGGCATAAAGGAGTGTGTTTGAAATGAATAGAGGCGTGAAGATCTAATTATCGTGTCATGTGCAATATGACTTGAGTTCGGAAGGTATTGTTGACGTACAATTGATGTCAATAGGGAAAGTGCAGACTTATACAAATGGTGGGCGAGCATGAACTCAGGAGAATTTACCGATTTAGTGGTCGTTGCACTCAGTGCAGTGTCATTGGAAGATGTGGGTAAGGAATTCCACATGTGGGTTATCTCCTGTGTGCAACTAGCAGTGGCGTGATGGTTGATGAAGCTTTTGCGAGGACTATTACTTACTACCCGGTAGGAGGTCGCGTGTGTGATTTTTGGCTGGAGATTCAGAATATTCATGAAAGGCTTAATAAAAGACTTCGAGAAGTCTGGCAGGTTAACGGTGCGAGACCTTGGTAATTGAGAAGGAGAAATCCTTACGGGTTCTAATTTTATATAATTGCAGCTTAAGGCTAAGTGGGGGAGTCTGCTATCAACGAATTGATTGCACGGTTATGGGTCGTATTAGTTTCGGTTCGGGGTATATCGGTGAATCAGTTATGACTTGTAGAGGTCGAGATCGAGGATGACTCGGGTAAAGGAATTTCTGGGCATAAGTTGTATTACACTCTGGTTATAGGAGGACCATAAAATAATTGAGTGGTTATTCACAATGAATGTAGTGTACATGGAGTAGGAATTTGCTCGGTTGCGTAGGAGTGTGGGTTACTCTTTATTCCCTTGGGTATTGGTGTGCTAATGGGGCACAGGTCGTTTCGGTCCGTTTGGTCGGTTAATTCGAGATTTGAGTAGAGTGGATGACTCTCGAGAATGGTTCCAATGGATTCAAGATTTATAAATATGGCTAGAAAATTGGGAGTTGCATTGAACGGTGTTGAGACTCGTGGCATCTTATATCATTGTAAATTATGTATTTTAGTATTTAGAAGGTGAAGGAAACAGTTTTAGGTTCACATAAAGTCTCTTCGGAGTAAGCATTTTTGGTTGTGGAACCTTTGGAACACATAAAAAGGGAATTCGGCGGCTAATAAGCCTTAGGGCAGCGGTATTCTATGCTAGAGTTCGTGGGGTAAGTTTTAGTTAAGGATAATAGTGTTCTAACAAGGAAAAAGTAGCAATTTGAAGGCAATTTAGAAAGAGCTTGGAGAAATAAGATAGCTTGGTAGTAGGTTGGGTTAGCATAGTAATGGGTATGATCGGTTCTTTGGGTACTTATAATGTGGCTAGTATCTACATGTGTTTCGTGGAAATGCTCTCGAATTTGGCAACCTGTGTGGCTTGGTGGAGTTAGAAGAATTTAGTTCAGATAGCTTGGTTATGTGAAAATGGATTTCAAAGTGTTCATGATGGGTTCTACCATGATTTGAACCGGATATTTTCTACCGATGTACGAAACGTGTTGTGTGTTATAATTTCCTCCTAGAAAGAAGCAAGAAATAGGTTTCTGACTAATAAGGTATGTAATTTGCTAGTGACTCAGAGTTGATAATGGAATTCTTATGCTTATCACATGATGGCATAATATATGTCGTGTGTTGTGCGGGAATAGGATTTACATATACAAGGTCACAGTTCAGTTTTGAAGGGAAGGACATAAATTCTTAGGCAGCATGAACGGTTTTCGATGACTAGGTAAATGATATTACTATCTGGTATAGCTTGATGAGAGTGTACATTTCAGAAGAGGCAGTGTGTTTTGATTTATGGGTACTTCACTGGTATTGCGGCACTCTCCTGGTTGATCGACTGTTGATATTCAAATTTTTTCCAGGTGGCACGGAATAATTTTTTTTTAGTATTTCTCGTGGGATGATTGTGTATGAGAGAGGTGTTAGGCATTCAGGCGGTGGAGGTGGAATCAAATATGGTGATTCATGTGTTCTATGGAATTGGAGATTGGGAGTTCTCAGGGGCATATTATTTCATGGTTGTGGACTGTAAAGTTGTGGCCGGAGCTAGCCAGATGATAGAAGGTGTTATGATTCCGTCATTGTGGACGTTCGGAGGTTGTTTATCTATTGGTGGCTGACCGTAGTTGATTCAGGGCCCATTGGCAGGCCCAATTAGGATGTGTATTCTATACCGAGCCGGATTGATTGGCTCCATACTGCTATTGTTAAAGGATGTGCCATTCGGTTGATGTGAAGCTTATTCGTGTTCTGGAATGATCTGTGAGTTACTTTTCTATGCTACGAAGAGTTGTGATTCGTTGGTTATATGCACATATAATGCGGTTCTATTGTGGCCTTATAGTGGAATTTGAGTGAGAATAGTATTGGATATTGCTTGGTTGATGACGTATTGGTTATGTTCTTTCGGATTTTATGTGGCATGGTGTCGTTTGCTTCTCTGTGGTTATGGTAATGCACTTTGGGTACTTGATGTTTAATTGCGCATGGTTATTGATTTTAGCAGGGTGGCTTAAGGTGTTTCATATGGACCAGTATTTCGATAGGGTCGCGTATTGCAGCAGAGTTATGTGGAAATATGATCCCTTATGTAAGATTCGTGTGTTAAGGTTCTGCAATTTGTGATGGGTTCTTAGCATTGCGTCGGGGTGGTACTCGTCGAGCTTGCGGAACGGTTCTCCTATTTAGGTCATTGTTACGATTGGGTACATTTGGAATGTTGCCATCTGGTGCACGGATTGCACGGGTTGTGGCTTTATATTGTATTGATGTGTCATGTCACTAGAGTGGTCGTGTTGGATGAGACGAGGTCATTGGGCCTAGAATAGATGCTATTAGATTTAATTGTGGTATAATTGGGAGGATAATATCGGAAGCCGGCTTTGAAATTGGCTATAGTTCTTGTAGAAGGAACGGGAGCTCCATGACCTGTTGGTCTAATGAATAGTTATGAATTCGGTATGTTACTTTCATTATCGGCAATGTACGAAGGTTTTAGAATGAGGTTTTGTCTGATATGAGGTTTCTTACCAGCACTGGGTTGATTTGAGTCGATACTGTGATTTGAAATCAATGCTTCGAGCATTCAAGCTATGCGGTATTTGAATTTGAGTATCTGAGTTATGGTTACGGCTTTTGGTATATCTAGTTCATACTTATACGGTATGTGGATGCGAACTTCTGATCTTATAAGAAATTTCGGATATTGGAAATTTGATTCGAAGGCTTGTGGGCTAGGTTGAATTGAGGAATTTCAGTTAAGCTGTGCTATCAGACCTGTATGGGATAGGGTGACGTGGGATCACTCCCGGGTATGTGCATGGGAAAGTTACACAGCTATTTCTTGGCTTTTGGAACAACTTCCGGCACGTTCGAGGACGAACGTATGTTTAAGTGGGGGAGGATGTAACGACACGGTCGGTCGTTTCGGGAGTTATATCCCCATTTCCCCTATTTCTGTTTCCTTTATGCTCTTAAGCTATATTATGATATACCGAGTTAGTTGGTTCGGGCCCGGAGTGATTTCGAACTGAAATGAGACACTTAGTCTCTTATTTAGAACCTTAAGTTGGAAAAGTCAACTGGATGTTGACCTATATGTAAACGATCTTGGATTTGAATTCTGATGGTTCTATTAGCTCCGTTATGTGATTTGAAACTTAGGAGTGCGTCCGGAATGTGATTTCGAGGTCCGTGGTAGAATTAGGCTTGTATTGGCGAAATTTGAAAATTTGGCGATTTTGGACGGCAGTCGAAAATTTGATATCGGGGTCGGAATGGAATTCCGGAAGTTGGAGTAGGTTCATAGTGTCATTTGTGATGTGTGTGCAAAATTTGAGGTCATTCAGACGTGGTTTGGTTGGTTTCGGCATCGATTACCGAATTTGGAAATTTAGAAGTGCTTAGGCTTGAATCTGAGGGTAATTTGATGATTTGATGTTGTTTTGAGTGATTCGAAGGTTTGACTAAGTTTGTATGTTGATATATGACTTGTTGGTATTTTTGGTTGAGGTCTCGAGGGCCTCGGGGTGATTCCGGGTGGTTAACGGATTTGTCGAAGTTGGAAAATGCAGTTGAAGCTGCTGCTACTGCTATTTTCGCACATGCGGAAGAAAGAGTCACAGGTGCGAGGCCGCTGGTACGTGTGGGGAGTTCGCAGGAGCGGGCAATGCTGGGCTAGGCAGGCTGCGCAGGTGCGAGTTGGAGGTCGCATCTACGAGCCCGCAGGCGCAAAACCTAGGGCGCATATGCGGAAAAAGGGGATGTTGGGCAGGCTTCGCAGAAGCGGAGTATGGGCGCGCAGGTGCGTTTGCGCAGGCGCGAGAATTTGCTGCACAGATGCGGAAAAATATGAGGCCAAGGCTGGAGCGCAGGCGCGAAGGATTTGGCCACACCTGCGAGCTCGCATGTGCGAGGCCTGGAGCGCAGGTGCGTAAGCTGGGGAATTAAGTGGAGTTCGCGGATGTGGCACCTTGACCGCAGGTGCGGTCCCACATGCACGGAAAATGAGCCCGCAGGTGCGAAAACCTGGGCAGAAACCATAAATAGATCACTTCGCGAACTTGGTTCATTTCCACTATTTTCAAGTCGGTTTGTGGAGCTTTTGCAGTGATTTTTGAAGGGTGATTCAAGGGCTATTAGTGAGGTAAGTTGCTTGAGCCCTAATACTTGTATATATGGTCATTTTCCGTTGTTTAGTCATTATAATTAGTGAAAATGAGGGGTTAGGGCTAGGGATTTTTGGAGAAGTAATTTAAGGATTTGAAGGACCAAACGATGTCGGATTTTGATGAATTTGGTATGGTTAGACTCGTGAGTGAATGGGCTTTCTAGTTTTGTAAATTTTGTCGAATTTCGAGATGTGGGCCCGGGGGCCGGGTTTGAGCCAATTTCGGATTTTGGTCTAATTTTGTAGCTTTTCCATTGGAATTTATTCCATTAGTGTATATTGATGGTATTGTACTAATTGTGAATAGATTTGGAGCATTTGGAGGCCGATTCCAGAGGCAAGAGTATTGCGGGGTAGAGATTTGACTGGTTTGAGGTAAGTAACGATTGTAAATCTAGTCCTGAGGGTACGAAACCCCGGATTTTGTATCATTCTACTATTTTTAGTGACGCACATGCTAGGTGACCTACGTGTGGGCGTGTACTATTGGGGATTGTGACTTGGTCCATCCCGTAGCAACTGTAAAGTTGCATACTTTGTTGAAACTATATGATACTTTTATGTTTTAGAAAGAGTTTCTGTAAATTGGGCTAAATGCCATGTTTGGACCTTGTGCTAGTGTTGTTTGGACCCTTAGGGGCCTTTTCTTACTATTCTCTCATTATTTTCGATTGAAAATCTATACTCAGTCATGGTTATACTTGTTTACTGCATAACTCAGTTTTATGACTCTATTTTGATGTATATAAATATATTTTTGGGCTGAGCACTATGTTTTACTGAAATGCCCGAGTGGCTTGAGAGGTTTATGACTGAGTGAGGCCGAGGGCCTGATTTGTGAGGATATTTATGGGATCGGGCTGCACGCCGTAGCATGTTGCATATTTATGGGATTGGGCTACACGCCGCAACATGTTGCATATTTAGGGGATCGGGCTGCACACGCACATCATGTTTGATATCGGCCGAGGGCCTGAGTTATTTAGGCCATGATTTGGCTTGATATAGCGCTTGGGTTGAAGGAGCCCCTCCGGAGTATGTACAAACCCCCAGTGTGCGCAGGTACCTACTGAGTGCGAGTGCCGAGTGACTGGGAGGCATGAGTGATTGTGAGGTATGCCCGAGTGGCAATAGTGATTATGAGGTATGCCCGAGTGGCAAGAGTGATTGTGAGGTATGCCCGAGTGGCACGAGTGACTGTGAGGTTTGCCCGAGGGGCTGTATATGAGTGATGTTTTGCCCGAGGGGCTGTTTATAATTTCATCATTTTTGCTCACCTTTGCATTTTTCCTTTGTTTGAAAACTGTTGAAAAATATCTCTAAATTATTTTTACTGGATCTGGGTTTAAACGAGATGTTTTGATTCAAATCCTGATTTTAAAAACATGTGGTATTTTACTGAGATTTCCTGATATGAATGTTATACGCTTTACTGCTCATCACTTCTGCTCAGTCTTTATTTATTGTTGTTATTTACTGAGTTGGCGTACTCACGTTACTCCCTGCACCTTGTGTGCAGATCCAGGTGTAGCTGGACACGGTAGCGGTTGTTGAATGTTCTGATTGCAGATTTTCCCGGGGATAGCAAGGTAGCTGCCTGGCGATTGCAGCCCCGCTCTTCTCCCTCTTATCTTCCTCTAGTTGTATTTAGCTATTTTCCAGGCTGAGTTAGCCTTGATATTATTAGACAGATTGTTGTAGATGCTCATGACTAGTGACACCCCGATGTCGGGATTTTCCTCCCGCACTTTTATTTTGATTGGAACTCCTTTACGAAGGTTTTTGTGTTAAATAACATTGAAATTATCTTTGAAATGAAAATATCGATTTGTTTTGGAAATGAGTCGGCTTGCGTAGTTCCACGATAGGCGCCATCACGACAGGGGTTAGTTTGGGTCGTGACAGAGTTCAAGCAATCACTCACTCGATCATAAAAGGCCTATGGGCTAAAATACTCTGAGTTCGAGTTCGAAACAATAACTCACTCAATTATTAAAGCCTAAGGGCTATCTTACTTCGAGTTCGAGCAATCACTCACTCGATCATAAAAGGCATACGGGCTACGATACTCTGAGTTCGAGTTCGAAACAATCACTCACTCAATTATTAAAGCATAAAGGCTATCTTACTTCGAGTTCGAGCAATCACTCACTCGATCATAAAAGGCCTACGGGCTACGATACTCTGAGTTCGAGTTTAAAACAATCACTCACTCAATTATTAAAGCATAAAGGGCTATCTTACTTCGAGTTCGAGCAATCACTCACTCGATCATAAAAGGCCTGCGGGCTACGATACTCTAAGTTCGAGTTCGAAACAATCACTCACTCAATTATCAAAGCCTAAGGGCTATCTTACTTAGAGTTCGAGCAATCACTCACTCGATCATAAAAGGCCTACGGGCTACGATACTCTGAGTTCGAGTTCGAAACAATCATTCACTCAATTATTAAAGCATAAGGGCTATCTTACTTTGAGTTCAAGCAATCACTCACTCGATCATAAAAGGCCTGCGGGCTACGATACTCTAAGTTCGCGTTCGAAACAATCACTCACTCAATTATCAAAGCCTATGGGCTATCTTACTTCGAGTTAGAGCAATCACTCACTCGATCATAAAAGGCTTATGGGATACGATACTCTGAGTTCGAGTTCGAAATAATCACTCACTCAATTATTAAAGTCTAAGGGCTATCTTACTTCGAGTTCGAGCAATCACTCACTCGATCATAAAAGACCTACGGGCTACGATACTCTGAGTTCGAGTTCGAAACAATCACTCACTCAATTATTAAAGCCTAAGGGCTATCTTACTTCGAGTTCGAGCAATTACTCACTTGATCATAAAGGCCTACAGGCTAAGATATTCTGAATTCAAGTTCGAAACAATCACTCACTCAATTATTAAAGCCTAAGGGCTATCTTACTTTGAGTTCGAAACGTTCACTCGACTACTAAGCCTGTGGGCTACTTTTATTTTTTTGAGTTCGGGCTAGCGCCCACTCGACTACTAAGCCTATGGGCTACTTTAATTTTGAGCTCGAGCAAACACTCACTCGGCCATAAAGGCTACGAAGGCCGAATTCGATGAAATCACCTAAATCCTCATGAAAACATCCGCAAGGCATGAATGAAATCTTCACGAAGCAAGTCAGTAAAAGAAAAAGATATTTGTATAGATATACAAAGATGGTTTACATAAATAAATGCAACATAGAAGAAGCTAAGGTCTAAGCTTTTGGGTTATCATCGAGAGCGGTCTCTTCTCCACCGGGCTCCCCCCATCTTCGGACCCGCTCTTGCTACCATCATCATCATCATCATCATCGCCATCAGAAGCCAAGGCTTCAGCATCAACTTCGAGTTCTTTAGCCCTTTTTATCTCTTCAGCAAGGTCGAAACCTCGAGCGTGTATCTCTTCGAGGGTCTCCCTCCGAGACCGACACTTAGCAAGTTTGGCTACCCAATGTGCTCGAGTATCGGCAGTATCCGCTGCCTCTCTTGCCTCCATTTGAGCAGCCTCGACATCAGCTTGATACACGTCAATAGACTTGTCCGCCATGACTTTCGACGACTCAACCTCCGCCTTGGCCTCAACAAGCCTTGTTTTAAGCTCCTCGATCCTCTTGGCCGGAGCCGAACCTTTTTGCTTGATGCTTCGAAGCTAAACATCGGCCGATAATAATTTGGCCAAGATGGTTTCTTTTTCTGCAGCCAGGCGGTCGATAGTCTCCTTCCACCGGTCACATTCGGCCTTGATTTGATCGACTTCTTCCCGAAGCAATCCGATCTTTTCAACCTTTTGCTGCAGCTGAGATAACGAAGGGTTAGCTTCCACAGTTGGGTCAAACCCATACTCTAACAGAACGAGGCTCATCTGCTTATCTAGTTCGGCCTCTTCTTCACGAGCCTTAGCCAAATCTGCTTGGAGTTCCTTTATAACCTCGTCGTTTTGGCTACAAAAAAACCGCAGAGAATCTCTCTCCCCCGAGACCTTTTGAAGCTCGACCTCATACTGGCTGAGGTCGACTCGAAACCTGCTAATGGCCTGCACAGTAGGGAAAAAGCACAAGTCAAGATTAGAAAAGAACGAAGAAACCAAGCATAGTAAAATCATTACCCGAGAAATGAAACGTTGGGCCTCTTCTAAGAGAAGAGAAACTTCACTAATATCGGAGGCATCATCGACTTTAGTAAAGCAATCCCAAAAAGGGTCCCTGACACTGGAGCCTCCACCCATATCGGGGGTCTTCAATTCTCGATCTTCCTTTAATGTCTCCTCAGAAAAGGTCGGAAGAGAAGGCAAATGATCCACTATCATAGTCCCAAGCGAATTGCTCGGGACGCTCTGATCGAAACTCGGGGTATCAAAACCGACCCCGACCAGTATAGTCATCATCTGCTCAGAAGATCTGGCGACCTCGATAGCTTTTACAGATTGGACCACCAAAGCCAAAGCATCATCATCATCTTCTCCTTCTTCTCTCAGTTGTTGGACCGAGTCCGTCGAAAGAGTGATTGCCTTCCTCCTCACCCTTCGAACATTTTGAAGAACACGAGAAGTGACCCTTACCGTGATTCTTGGCCTCCCATCTACCTTTTGCCAAATCACACCAAGCGCGTTCGGCATAAGAGGAAGTCGAGGCTAACTTCCGAACCCAATCCTCGAGGTCAGGTACCGCTTGTGCATCCAAGGGGAATCTGTATATCGGAGAAAGATACAAAAAGCAACGCCTTATGAAAACCACTTACGGTCGAAATTCCATTCCTCGGGGAACGGCATCTTCTCTTCAGGAATAAGGTCACGGGTCCTCACCCAAATATAACGGCCCATCCAACCCCGATCCTTATCTTCGTCGATGCTCGACATTAAAGCTTTTGATGCCCTACGATGAAGCCTGATTAGTCCTTGAAAGATTTGAGGCCGATACAATCGTATGAGGTGATTTAGGGTGAAATCCAGCCCCCCGTTCTTTTTGGAGAAGAAGCGAATTAAGGTTACTATGCACCATTGAGAAGGATGAATTTGACTGAGGGTGACCTGATATCTTTTGCAAAAATCAATAATCACTGGGTCGACGGGACCCAACGTGAAAGGGTAAGTATAAACACTTAAAAATCCCTCCACATAAGTGATGACTCTCTCTTCGGGAGAGGTAATTTGCAACACAACCTCTGGACCCCAGTTGCAGTCTTTCCTCACAGTCTCGCGATGGCCCTCTGTTATCGAGCACATGTACATCGACACATGCTCACATCGACCCGAAACCGACGAAGGATTTTCAACCTTAAAATAGATCTTTATAGTACACGGGCCAGGAACATACTCATGGGGAGGCGGCTCCACCGGCGCCTTGTCGCCGGACGGCCGTGAAGAGGAAGCTTTCTCCTTCTGAGGTACGATTTTTGAAGTTTTTGCCATTGACGTAAGAGAAAGAAAAGCAAAGGAAGATGAAAGGTTGATGGTGCCAAACGCTGATGAAGGTGGCTCTACAAGCGGCAAAATAGAGGCGGAAAGAGTAAGAAAATTTGGGAGATTGAAGATGTAAAAGTAGTCAATGATAAATGGAAGGGTTATTTATAGGTTTATACCATGGTGGTTCAGTATCAGCGATAGCCGACTACCGTCTGACGTGCATTAAATACCTTGAAAGACTAAATCGACGGGACAACTATCACATACGTCACGATCGAGCCCAGTGAAAATGTCAGCTTATAATCTGATCGAGCCATCGAAAATCATATCGCTTCTCACCACATTCTTCCTGAGAAACGAGGGGACTATCTGTATATGGTCGAAATAGATTTCGGCCTCCGTACGTTTGATCGAGTTCGAATGGTAAGCGATCGAAGTGAGAGCTCGAGACGAGTTCCGAGGATAGTACAAACAAGCCTCGAGCTCCAAGACCGATCAAGGAATCGACTTGGTATCATTATCAAGCCCATGGCCAATCAAACCGCAAGGCAACGAGAAGGTTGTCGGAGATGCACAGACTGATTGACACTCACCCCGGATGTCGAACTGGAACTCAAGGCCGAGGGCTCGACCCAATACCGAGGTCGAGCTAGTATCGAGCTCGCAGATAGGATCCGTTGCAACCGCACTAGGGGAGAGAATCTTGGCATGAATCAAGGAAGAGATAATTCATCATGGGTTCTCCACTATATATTTTTTATTATAAATAAAGTAAGATCCCTCTACTATAAAGGGGGGAATCCTTGTAAGCACAAGCAGGTTCACACATTGTAAAAAAAGACTACTTTTATTTATTGAAGAATAAATCTCTTGAGCTTGTTTTATTCAGCATACTTACTCTTCTTGTTCAATAAGTTATATCCCATTTCTATAGCCAAGAATCTAAATATTTCCACTTCTACATACGATTTATGTCAAGCCATATCACATATCCTTAGAACTACTTATAAATTCAACTATATCTGACTTTCGGGGTAAACAGTTTGGCGCCCACCATGGGGCTAAGGATAACAGTGATTGTTTTATACAAATCCGCAATATGCACCAGTTTACAACTCCGAATTAGCAATGGCAAACCCTCGATTCATGGCTTTACCTATCGACCACGAAGCCGGCCTTCAGGATGAAACCAACAACTTGATACCCAGGGCCGGAAGGCCACTTAACGATGTCACTGAAGCTCGAGTCGAAGTACCTGAAATCCGAGTCGAAGTACCACTAAATGTCAATACACAAGTGGCTCTTGAGGCGAACCAACATTCCGAACCGAAAAAAAGCATTCAGGGAGTTACTCGATCCGTAGCTCGAGACGCCCATAACATAGAGGAGATCGGAGTCAGCTTACGGATTTCAACTATATCCGATTTTCGGGGTAAACAATATAATTATACATAATTATGATAGAAAAATAATTTTGATATCTCAAAAAGAAATATTCAAAATCATGTGTACGTTCATTCTCTTAATATCTTGTTAATGCGTCTATCAGAGGCGGCTCAGCAGAGTAGGTGACCTAAATCCAAATATTTATTTAATAAAATTCTCATATTTTTCTTTTTGAAGTTTATTTTTTAGCTTTTTACGGTGCAAAATTGCTAATTATTTTTTTATGATCAATTTTTATAGAGCATTTTTTTTTTCAATTATTAATGTAACCAATCCACTTAATCTTTATTGAAACTTTGTTGATTTTAAATAAGATTTTTTAATTATAATTTTGATCACTGCCTTCCAAAGCAATGATCATGTGCTAAATACTTATATTCTAATTTGGAGTTTTTTCATGGGCTAATTTACTGGAAACGTGTCTGCAATAGCCTGAAAAGAAAAAAATTATACAAAACTAAAGTTGTAAACAAAAGTGATTCAAATTAGAATAAAATAAGTATAAAGAAGCTGCAGATTTAATTTGTCGACCACTTATATTCATAATTACATCAAGCACATCTATTAAAAATAACATAAAATATGTAACTACGTGACTAATGATTGTGTAAGTTGGCAGAAAATCAGTAAATGATCGAAGAAAAATTCTTATAATTAATCATAATTTTAGTAGTAATTATTTTATATTTATAGATAAAACAGTATGTTATAGTTTATAAACATATAAAAAGGGAGTAAATTTTGGGGCCTCTATTTTTGGGGTCTAAAGCTTTCGCTTTAGTCGCCGGGGTTGAGCCGACACTGGTCTTTATTATATTAATAATTTTAAATATATTGTTGATGTTTATAACAAATAATTTGTATAACTTTAAATTATATTTCTAAATCAAAATCAAATCAATACTAGTACTAATAAAAGACATTCAATTCAATTGTATTATGAATGAAAATAGTGTTGGATATCTATTTTTTAGTTTTTTCATAGTTTAGATAAAATGTATAAATTATTTTTCTTTTAGTGGTTAGTCATGTAAATAATAGTACTTATTAGTCATAATTTTAAATTATATTTATTTTCATTATGGCTTATTAATAATATTTATTTTATACGATTTTATTATCTTTATTGTTGAATATTTTAGTACAATGCCATGATTTATCTCATATTTATGTTATTTTATTGAAAAATACCTTATATATTTCTGTCTTACTAGGATTAAAGAAATATTTGGAGCACTAATTTTACGTTTTGTGCTATGAAGACTTTATGAAAAAAAACCCAAAAAAATCCGAAAACTCGAAAACCCGAGATTAAAAAACCCGACGTTTATTGGTTTGGTTTGGTATTTAGATTTAATAACCCGATACAATTGATTTGATTTGATAATTAAAAAATTCGAACAAACCCGAATCACGTACACCCCTACCTATAATATTGAGATATAACCGTTAGTTTTTGACAAGTCAATTGACCATTTGATGGTCTTAAAGGCTTAATGTTTCTTATCATTTAGCCTTAATAGCTTCAACGTTTTCATCAGATGTCCACCTCCTTTTTTGAACTCTATATATTTCATTTTGTTTATTTTGAAGAGTGTGGAAAAAGTGAAAAACGTTTCTTCTCATTTTATTTTATTGTGCTGATTTTTTTATTTAATTTTTATTGTTTTTGCTCCTAATTTATACTAGAAGAGCTTGTTGAATTCTGGGGATACACCTAACTTTATGTAGACGAAACATCCTTAAGGATAGTATACTTGGTATGCCTCAAGCTAATTCTTATTTTTCATAACTAATATTTACAACAATCTTAAGCATATCTTTATGTTGCTATTATAGAGAACAACACTGCTAATGGTGTTGTTGATGTTGCGACACCTGCTGCACCAACGGTTTTTGTTGATGTTTTATCACCAATTACCTAAGCCAAACATTTCCATGATGTTTGAAAACTAAAGTTTTTGGTGGAGGTAATTTTAAGTGCTGGCAGAAATGCATATATTTTGTTTTGGATATGCATAGAGTTGCTTTCTCCCTTACTGATCCTAAGCCAACTGAAGCATCTTATATATAGATAGGTCTATGGCTTCATGCTAATAAGGTATGTAGGCATAATATAATTTCTACTCTTTCTAACGAGTTGTTGGATATCTGTGTTTCCTACAAGGAGGCAAAGAAAATTTGGGATTCAATAATTATGAAGTACACTGCTGAAGATATTACCAAACAAAAATTTATTATTGGAAACTACTACAAGTGAAAGATGACGGAGGACAAGGACATAACTGCACAAATCAATAAATATCACAAGTCGATTGAAGATCTCAAGTCTGGAAATAGTTCCCTGCCTGAATAGTTTATTGTTGGCATGCTTATGGAAAAATTTCTCAAATCTTGGAGTGACTAAAAACATAAACTTAAGCACAAACATAAAAGCAATTGTCGCTAAAAGACTTGGTTAGGTACATTATAATTGAAAATACCAACCGCAAGCAATTAGTTGTTGCTGACAAAGAAAAGAAAATTGCTACTAGAGTCAACCATGTGGAGGACAACAAACGCTAGAGCAAATCAAATAACATGGATGATTAAAAAAAAAATAGTTATAAGCCCAAAACCAATATTCAAACTTTCAAGAAAAAAGACAAATGCTTTGTGTGTGGCAAACATGGCCAGCATGTTGCTCAATGCCAGAAAAAGACTATAACTGACAATTTCGCTAAGGCTAAAGTAAATTTGATTGAATCCAAAGCAGATGATCTAATTGATGTGGTTGTTTTCCATGTGAACTTCGTGGCCAACGTGAAAGATTGGGTGTTAGACTCTAGTACCACTAGGCACATACGTGCTAACAAAAAGACTTTTCTTACACCCAAGTTGAGGAAGAAAAAGAAGTCGTATATCTTGGTGACTCAAGAACTATTCAAGTTCTTAAAAAAGGCATGTTCTTCTCAAACTCATATCTGAAAAACCTTTGGCATTGAATGATGTATTGCACGTTCCTAGTACCCGAGTTAATTTGGTCTTTATGGGATTATTAGAAAAAATAGGGGTGAAGATTTCTTTTGAATCTGATAAGGTCGCGTTGACCAAGAATAATAATTTTGTTGGCAAGGGTTATTATAACTATGGCTTGTTTGTGCTCAATTTTATAAATAAAAATGCTAGTTCTTCTACTTACTTGATTGACTCTTTAATTATGGCACGATAGATTAGGACATGTTAGTTTACCTTAAATTAAGAAGATGCATTACGAAAGTCTTATTTAAATATTAACTGTTCAAATATTGATAAGTGTGAAGCTTGTGAAGAAGCCAAACAAACTAAGAAATTATGTGTTTTAGTATTTAGAGAATCTAAATTGTTAAGCTTAATTCCTACTGATTTAGGAGACTTAAAACAAACTATGACTAGAGGAGAAAAAAATATTATGTGATAATTATAGATGATTCTTCTAGATATATAAAAGTTTGTTTGTTGAGAAATAAAGATAAAACTTTTGATAAGGTTTTAACTACAAATCAGAAATAGAAAATCAATTAAGTATGAAAATAAAAAAAGTTAAGATCTGATGAAGGTGGTGAATTTATTTTGTTTAATAATTATTGTGAAAAAGATGGCATAATACATGAGATAACATGCTTGTTAGTTTGGATGCTCCGGACAATCTTTGGGGTAAAGCCATATTATATGTTTGTCATTGACAAAATAGGATCTTTTATAAGAAAACGGGTTAAACTCCTTATGAGTTGTGGAAAGATTATCCTTCAAACTTGAAATATTCGAAAGTGTAGGAGTGTTGTATCAAAGTTATACCACCCGATCCTCAGAAAAAAAATAGGATCCAAGATATCCGATTGAATATTTATTGAGTGTACTAAAAGTAGTATAGCCTATAGATTTTTAGTTGTCAAAAGTGATGTGCTTGAGTACAACATTATTATTAAAACAAAAATGCTGAACTTTTTAAAAATATTTTTTCTTTAAAACTTGAGAAGATTTCTCATGCTTCTGCAACTCAAAGTAATAATACTTCTCATGTTCCTATTATTTAAAATGAGTTAGAAAATGAAGATTTAAGAAAAAACAAAATACCAAGAAAAGAAAAGTCTTTCAGTAATAATTTTTATAATTATCTCGTGGATAATGATCCTTTATAATATTTAGAAGCAATTTTTTCCTCTGATGCCTTATTTTGAAAAGAAGCTATTGATGTAGAAATAAATTTAATTTCACAAAATAAAACTTGAATTTTAGTTGATTTACCTCCGGGAGCTAAACCTATTAGGTGTAAATAAAATTTTAAGAAGAAACTCAATCGAGATGATCACATTAATTAATACAAAGATAGACTTATAGCAAAAAAAATTATTTAAAGCAAAATATTGATTATTTTGATCTTCATGCTCCTGTAACTAGAATTTTCTCAATTCATATTTTACTCGCCTTAGCTTCTATTTATAAACTTTTTATTCATCAAATAGATATTATAACTCCCTTTTAAAATGGTAATTTAGAAGAAAAAATTTATATGGTGCAACCTGAGGGATGTATAGTGACTGTGCAAGAAATAAAGTGTGTAAGCTGATAAAATCAGTTTATGGTCTAATGCAAGTACCCAAACAGTAGCATGAAAAATTTGATCAAGTATTGGTTTTTATCAATTAAAATAGATAATATTTGTACAAAATGTGAATATGATGATTGTGTAATTATTTGTCTTTATTTGGATTATATGCTTATTTTTAGTTCTAGTCTTGATTTGGTACACAAAAAACTTTTTCCGTCTTCTAATTTTGAGATGAAAGACATGAGAAAATCTAGTATTATTTAGGTATAAAATTGTCACGATCCAAAATCATAACCTATCGTGATGGCGCCTAACGTGGTACTAGGCAAGCCGATTTCTCACAAATATTTCCAACACTTTTGACAAGAATGAATTTAAAGCACTTTTAATAGTAAAAGTCCTCATAACCGGGATAGAAAATCCAAAACATAATGTGGAATTCCCAACTATCGGAGTGACACAGAGTACACGAGCATCTATACATCGCAAGTCTGGAAAATACGATATATAATAGTCTGAGACGAAATACAGTAATCAAGAAGATAAGGAAGGAGAGACAAGGTCTGCGAAACACCGACAACTACCTCGAAATCTTTGGATAATCAATTGTGCGAAGAAATCAACACCCATTATGTTCGGGAACACCTAGATCTGCACACGAAGTGCAGGGTATAGTATGAGTACAACCATCTCAGCAAGTAACAATACTAAATAAAGAACTGGAAGTAGTGACGAGCTTCACAGCTGAGTCCAATTACAGTAATTTCCAACATAACAAGGTAGGCATGCTTTCAAGTTCAACATTTAATGCCAAAACAGTAATTTCATGTGAGGTTCAACTGAAACATAAGATAATATCTCTCAGAATTTTTAAAACAATGGTATAAGACAACTGAAGTACAACAATAATGAAATCAAATGCATCCTCTCAGGACCACAGTCACTCAGCCATTTCATTCACTCAACACTCCCACTCAGTAGGTGCATGTGCTCACTGGGGGTGTGTACAGACTTTGGAGGGGTTCCTTCAGCCCAAGCGCTATAATCCACAGTATAATATAAGGATTCGCACGGCCAACTCACGTGCTCCACGTCCAACTCACGTACTATAGTATAATATAAGGATCCGCAGGGCCAACTCACATGCTATAGTATAATATAAGGATCTGCACGGCCAACTCACGTGCTGAACGGACAACTCACGTGCTATAGTATCAATATCTCACAATCAGGCCCTCAGCCTCACTCAGTCATAAATCACTCCAGTCTCTCGGGCTCTCAATAATCATGAAATCATCCCAAACAACAATGATATGATGCATCAACAAGGAACAATAGAGACTGAGATAAAATAAACAAGTAAACTGTGATTGAGTACAAAATAATAATTTAGCAGACAATTCAACATGTACACGGCCTCTGTGGGTCCCTACAGTGCCAACACATAATCTAAACATGCTTTGTGGTTCAATTTCTCTACTACATGAAAAATGTACAGATAACAACAGATTATTCAACTACTCAGTTTTATGGAATTTGACAAAGTTACAATTCCTACGGTGCACGCCCACACGCGCATCACCTAGCATGTGCGTCACCTCAAAACCAATCACATATCACAATAATCCGGGGTTTCATACCCTCAGGACCAAATTTAGAACTGTTACTTACCTCAAACCGTGTAATTTTTTATTATGCAATGTCTTTGCCTCGCGAATCGGCCTCCAAACGCCTCGAATCTAGCCACAAATAATTTGATTCAGTCAAAACAAATTATAAGAATTAATTTTATATGAAAATACTAATTTTCAAACAAAATCCGAAATTTCACCCAAAAGTCGCCCGTACGGCTCACGTCTTGGAACCTGACAAAAGTTACAAAATCCGAAAGCCCATTCAACCATGAGTCTAACCATATAAATTTTACCTAATTCCGACATAACCTAGACCCTCAAATCTACAAATTAAACCAAGAGGATTTTTTAAAATTTTTAACTTAATTCACCCATTAAATGTTAAAAACAACCATGGATTCTGTCACGACCCAAAATCCCACCACAGGCGTCGTGATGGCACCTAGTCTCTAAGACTAGGTAAGCCGATTCCAATTACATTTTGAAGCCATTTTTTTTTAATTAAATAAATAATCAAAACTGACAGCGGAACAAATATGAATATGCAACTTCCCAAGACTGGTAGTACTGAGTCACGAACTCCAACTGAATACATAGAATGATCACGAGGACCGAATATATAATACTGTTTGATTACAAATTAACAGTACAATGAAATGAAAAGACTCCAAGGGACTGCGACGGCCAAGCAGCTCTACCTTGAATCCTTACGATCCTGCTGTAACTCAGCTCAAGTCCGATATCTCCAATACCTGGCTCTGCACAAAAATGTGCAGAAGTATAGTATGAGTACACCACAGTCGGTACCCAGTAAGTATCAAGACTAACCTCAATGGAGTAGAGACGAGGTACAGTCAAGACACTCACTAGTCTAATAACATGTGCAATATAATATACAAAATAATAGAAAACAGATAGCAATAAGGGCAGGATAAAACAACCAGTGGTATGCGCAGCAAGATAACAAGAATACCATAAATATCACTCAACAATTAATAAATACATGTACGCCCAATTAATTCAAGTTTTTCAAATAAATACCCTTCACATATAATTCTTCCAAATAACTCTCTTTCAAATGTAGTTTTCTCAAATAATTATTTTTCAAATATAATTCTTTCATATAATTCTTTTTGAATAAAAATCCTCTCAAATAAATATTTTGAATATAATTCTTTCAATTAAAAAGTTACCACGTGACACCTTATTTCATAATCATAAAAATACGTGTCTCAACCCATTTTTATATTTTTCATAAACACGGGTCTCAACCCACTTTCATATTTCTACGGCACATCGTGCCCATAATTAAATCATCATATTTTCCGGGCACCTCGTGCCCTCATTTCATATCACAATTGCACGGACAATTCACGTGCCAAATATCCTCATTATTTACTCACGACACCTCATGCCCACATTTCATTTTTATAATCCGCCTGGCAATGGCCACAGGTTCTCAATTTCAACATAAATCAGATTGTTATCAATTTACTAACAACAAGACAAACTGCATAAGGTATAGAAATAAACACAAGAAAATCACAACATCACATGAAAATTATCAACACCACAACCTCACATCATCACATATCATCCCTGACAATAGCCACCCTTATCGCTCATATTGCCCACCTTATCACTCCTATAGCCACCCTTATCGCTCCGCCCAGACAATATCAATAGCCACCCTTATCGCTCTTATTGCCACCCTTATCGCTCCTATAGCCAGCCTTATCGCTCCGCCCAGACAATATTCCAACAAATACAACGACAGTGAAATGCCACCCTTATTCCCATATAATATCAATAGTGAAATGCTACCCTTATATCCTCAAAATAACAACAGTGAAATGCCACCCTTATATCCTCAAAATAACAACTGACACAACACAATAATTTATACGGGAATTTATCATGATAACATAACAAAATCAATTCATATCACAATTTGCCCAATGGCCACAACCAAATTCCAAAGATACAACCAAATCAATAAATTTCACAACAAATAGCCGAAGGCTCCACACAACGTGTATAACACTACAAAAACAATCAACATAGATAGAAATTATTCAGCATAAATCAAAGCCTTCATTAATCTAAATTTAGATAATTATATTAACGCTTCTTCTTAAACTTGCTTAATTAATTATTTGCATATGAAAAATTCAAAATGAAATTAAATTCCCAGAATTATCAAGCCAACAAACTCACAGAATTACATAAATATTCAAATAACAATCACATTAAATTATTATATAAAAATAAGTTCAACCAACAAGGATTTAGGCATGGCAAATAGATGATTAAATAAATGCCAACAATTATTCAATTTACTACACAATATGCCTAAGACTTAAACCCAATATATTTTGCACATACAAGCCTGAGTATGTACTCGTCACCTCGCGTACACGGCTTTTCACATTTCACAAACGACACATAAGACGCGATGCCTAAGGGGTA